>NW_027313178.1:0-23278 GCF_040954645.1 Diabrotica undecimpunctata
CGCGCTATCTCAGAGTGGAATAAACAGAGTTGCGGAGGAAGTAAGAAAAAAAATTTCCACTAGTTAACAGTTTAATCTTCTTCTTTAAGTTCCATCTTCTATCGAAGGTTGGAAATTATCATGGCTATGCGGACTGTGTTGACTGCCGCCCTAAAAAGTTCTGCACTACTGCATTCAAACCATTCCCTTAAGTTCTTAAGCCAGGATATTCTTCGTCTTCCCACATTTGGCTTTCCTCGGATTTTGCCTTGCATAATAAGTTGTAATAATGCGTATTTTTGCCCTCTCATCACATGTCCTAAGTACTCAAGTTTTTGTCTTTTGATAGTTAATATTATTTCTGCCTCATTTCCTATCCTTCTAGTTACTTCCATGTTTGACATAGCGACAGAAAACAGTTTAATAGCGAGCGTCAAAAAGGTATTCCTGAACTCACCTGTAAGAATACAATGTTATATAGATATGCTTCCTGCTGTTCCATTGCCACCACAACCCATTTTAACACGTTGGGGAACATGGTTGGAAGCAGCTAATTTCCATGCTGATCGTTTTGTTGATTAAAAAAAAAATAGTTAACCTTTTAACGGATGATAGTTGCCAATCTTTATTGGAAGCTAAGCAAGCCTTTCAAAATAACATCCTCCAACAGCAACTGTCATTCATAAAATTTAATTATAGTTTTGTCCAGAAAACTATAACTCAATTAGAATCCTCCAAATTATCATTGTTAGAGAGTACAGTTTTAATAAAAGAATTTGAGTCATTGTGTCAAAACGTTAAAGGTACTATTGGAAAGGAAATTTTTTAAAAATTTAAAGTAACCATGGAAAAAAATAGTGGTTAACAGGTTCTTTCTGAAGTGGTTCAATTACTAGCTGGGACATTTTCCGAACCACTTAATTTAGAACCATCTATTATAGTAAATTTGAAAAATGCCTCAGTTACATCAGTTGATGTCGAAAGAAATTTTTCTATTTACAAATATATGTATTCAGATAGAAGCCATAAGTTTTTATTAGAAAATTTTGAACTTCGTTTGATCTATTGGTACCACAATTCAAAATATTATTTATATGTAAAAAATAATTATAAAATATATGTTATGTATTTATAATATTGTAAGTAATTTTGTAATTAAAAAATATTGTAAATATTTTTTATTACATGCATATTTTCTAGATAGGTATGCATATTTTGCATAAAATACTGCATATTTTTCATAACATACTGCATATTTATGGGCATATTTTATACTTTTTAATTTGCATATTTGCCTAAGTCTATTCATCTGCCTTTTGACTTCAACTACGTTAACGTATTCCAATTAAACTCTATAAAATGATTTGTTTAAGATCCATGTAGAAACTAAAGTAAATTGTTTAAATTATGTTGAAATATCTCGTCTTATTTTTATTTTTATACCAACAAAAAAATAAAAATTTTATTATACGATAGAGTAACAGCAGAGAAATAATGAAAAATCCAGAGGGCAATTTTAGTACAGTGCTTAGTTAAGATAGCTTTTAAAAATAATTAAAGCATTATTACTTATTTTATATATCGATAAAACATTATAATCTCCTCTTTTCCCCTTATATAATCGTATTCTCTTAAGATAAAAAAGATACCGTTTTTATACAGATTTCTATTCATTTTAGCCACTAATTTTATATATTGTAACAACTTCAGTACTTGACGGCGTCGTTAAAAGAAAAGTTGAATAAAAAACTCGTTAATGACTGAAACTTACTTAAAAATATAGCCCTTATCACACTAAAGTAGCTATTCAAACTATTTCCGTAAGACGACGTTCTTATAAAAGTATGAAAAATGCGATACATTATAATTTATGATGTTTAAATTTGATTTACTAGACACTAAAATTTTTTTACTAGACACTAATGTTTTTCAATTAATTGAAAGAAAAAAAGTACGATCATTTTTCGATAGCAGTATTTATAGATAATAAACAAATTTTTGTAGAAGTAAAAGATAAGAGACTATAACTTATAGCTATAGAACTATCGGAAAAATCGTACAATGTTAAAAATTGGGCATGGAATAAGTCATGATTCTGGCAGTTCCACAGAAGAAGTACATGATTCCTTTGATTTAATTTTCTTAAACACAAGTCTAAAGAAAATGAAGTACTCTTAAAATATGTTTTGAGTTCTTTTTGTTACTTTTGGAACATATACAAGGGATCTGTTTGTCAAGAAAGTAATAAAACTCACAACCAACATTTAAAGTTAAATCTTTGCATGTGTTAAATATATTCGAGTATTGTGTCCTTTAAGATATTAAAAACTTTTTCTGCCTGTTAACCTTCGGAGTACCAAGATTATTTGACTTACTTAGATTACCATGATGGGTCAAGCGTGACCCATTCTCATTTTATTTATAAGGATGTTTTAAATAGTCAGTATTGTTATACAGTATCTTTAATTTAACAAAAAACAAAGAAACAAAATAATTATAATACTAAATTTTTGTATTTAAATTTTTAAGATGGTTCACCATCCTGGTCTTTTTGGCAGTAGTTGCATTTAATTTTGACAATATGTACTTCTTCGCGTTTTGAGTGAGTATTACAAATAAATCTTTTACACATGTCACACCGTTTTGAATATTTATTGTCACTACCCCTACAAGAATAACAACGACCTCGTTTTGTTGCAGATTGCGGCACTTCTATTTGCTTTTTTACACTAACACCGGTGGTCTCTATTGCAGCGATTACGGATTTATGGTATCCGGTGGGTTCTTCTTGTATTGCTTCCGCTCTTCGTTTTATATTGGGTGAGGTTAATTGTTTTCCAAGCTCCTCCAGAAATAGTTTTCTGCGATGTTTTATATTTACTTGGTTATTCCATTCAGGATTTTTCGTATTCCATAGAACAAAAGCATTGTAGCACGCAATATCCAAAAAGTTGAAAAATATACGTAAGGGCCATCTTCTTGTTGCTCTTTTACATGTGTAATCTCGAATCAATTTATCTAAAAATATCGACTCCACTTTTGGTTTTGTTGTAATCCAAATAATCCTTGGTTTAAACTTTTGGTTTTTATCAGAAATTTCATGTTCATTGTGTAAGGTCGATAACAATACAACAAACTTGTTAGGCTTGGTTACATATGAAACTAAGGTAATGTTTTTAGTGAACAAAAATTTTGAAGAATACAGTGAGCGATCTGTCATTTCAAGCAATAATTTTGGTAAACTCATCCTATTTTTTCTGATAGTACCCAAAAGAGTTAAATTTTTGGATAAGAGTTCTTCAGATAAAGCAATGTCGGTAAAAAAATTATCAGTTGTAATATTTCGACCAGACCTATACCAATGTTCTGCAAGTGTTTTGACAACTCTTGGGCCTTGGTTACGTTCACATTGATCACCAATCTTTCCAGTATATATCTCAAAGTTACAGCAATAAAAATTTTCAGCGTCACATAGGGTCCAAGACTTTATACCATATTTCTTCGGTTTACTTGGTATATAAATCCGAAATGGACAACGTCCCCTAAAATCAATAAGCTGCTCGTCGATAGTACCAAAAGCAGATGGTTCATATGATTCCCTACAATTTTGGGCAAATAGATCAGCGATTTCTCGAATAGGAGCTAATTTATCTCGTTCTCTTCTTTCTGCTCTCGTATCCAAATTATCAAAGCGAATATACTTTAAAATACTTAAAAATCTATTCCGGCTTAGAGATGCTTTATAAATAGGACGCGTAAATGCATTATTTGTATTGGACCATAATTCTGCACTTTCTCATGGGACTCTCTGAACCTTCCACATAATATAAGTATACCAAAGAAAGCACGCAGTTCGACTAGATCAACTTCAATCCAATCCTTCATGTTTTCCTCGTTCTTACTGTTATACGCAGCTATGAACTCAATAGCTCTCTTATTGGTATACTCGAGAATCATTGACATAATACTATCAGAAAAAAATAAATTAAAGGCATTCATGCATGTCTCAATATTTTGACTTTTCTTAGTTAGACCTACGTTTTTCTGTAATAAATTACATGCCAATGTCTTACCCTTTTTTGGAGCTAAATAACGCCATGTTCGTCCTTCGCACAAAACATCAGATACGTTAGATCTTTCACTATCTATATTTTCAGAAGTTGTCGCTAAAAATTCCTCGTTCTCGAGTTCAGTAATTGATAAATTACCTTCATGTGCTTCTGGCTCACAACCGTCATTATCACTCGCTTCACTATTGCTTTCATCAAGCTCTGCAAGGCCATCTTCTTCACTATCTGATAGGAGTAAGGCATACAACTCAGCTTCACCCAAAGGTTTATTCTTTTTCCACATTTTGATATAATACTGTACACTTCAAGATCGATGCTTGATTTAAATTTATAAACAAACGTGAAATACCGCTTTACACCAAAGTTGGACCTCTCGTCTCGGACTTTCTTGTAGAATATGCCTATTAGACACTACATTTACTCCCAAGGTTAACTTCTATCGACTAATATTTCTACAAACATAATCATTTGGCCTTGAATACGTTCACTGGTAAACAGAGACGACTGCGTTTTACGTGTACCTACAAACATATTGAAAAATCCTTCGAAATCCCAAGAACGGGTCAGGACTGACCCGGCATCATAGATTTTACGTAGAGGAAAAACTGTAATTTGCATGTTCACGAATGATACACGAAAAAATAGATTGAAACAGATAAGGAGCACTTACGATCAATAGGATTTGTAAAAAAATTATTTCAGGAAATATTAAGAAATAAGTGAATTTCGGGTCACGCTTGACCCAGTCTTGGTACTCCGAAGGATATAATAGTGTACAATGTGTCAATATAAGAAATTTACTGCTTTCCCACTTTAGAATCAAAAATATCAGTCATATCTTTGGTATTTATTGTAAAGCATTGACTGCCTTGGAGAATAAATTTTCGTATCATTTCGTTAATGTGCTGAGAAATAGTGGCTCCATTAGTGTAGTGGGGTATGAGATATTCAAAAAAACAGTATTTTATTTATGTTACATAATTTTTTTTAATTAGTTTACTAGTAGTGTCAGAAACATAGGTACTTTGGTGTCAAAGCTAAAACACTTTAAGTAAAAGGCAAAGGGAAAAATCCCAGTAGTTAACTGTAGACCATAGTAGTTTAAAAAACTTACAAAGAAGTAAAAACTTCGGGTGTATAATGGTTAATTATTTATTAAAAATAATTAAAATATACTTATCCAAAAGGACTATACTAAAACAATTTTTAATTGAAGGCGATTAATTGGCAACATCGCACTTAATGAAGCAATTACCGATAACTTAGCAACGAAATCATATTCTACTTATAAATTTTACAGGGGCGTACCAAAAAAAATTTATGTATTTATTTAAACACATAAGTAATTACGTAAAAATTAAATCTAAGACCGATATAATTATTAAATTATCATGTGTACTTTGACAGGTATCTTATAGTTGTCTAACAAAATGAAGTTAAATTTTTTTGTTATTATAGAGTACCTCTATAATAACATAAAATTCCTAATTTTTCATTAGACTAAATCTGAAATTTTAACATACGATCTTGTCGTTACACTTCATTCTCTATTTATAGAATTGCTGTGTCCTGTAAAAGATATAATTTGTTTTTTTTTAACTTGGTTTGAAAGTTTCTTTGTGTTTATTTGTTTTATATTCCATATAAATTAAAATGAAGTAAGCTAAATTATTATTATGTGAATGCGAGTATATAGTAGTGCATTTGTTTATTTGAGTAAATTTTTAAAATATGAAATGAAGATGGCACTAACTACTAAAGAGTTAATAGCTTTGTTAGAAGAAGACTCAGATTGTGAAAATGCTGACTCACTTAATGTGGGTTATTTGCCGCAGGAATTAGATGAAGTTTCCGATGTAGGAGACATTGATGAAAATATTATTTGTGAATAATCAATAAAATCGGATATTGCAGGTACATATGAAATACAAGTGATTGACGATTCTGATTATGATATTCCTCCGAACCACAGATAAAACGTCCAAAGTAAAAACCAGGCAAAAATAGTAAATCCTAATTTGTCTCAAGTTATTATTATCAACAACAGATACTCCGTCACGATTTTGAAATTAATGATATAGATTTAAAAAATTTACTGGCATATGTATATTATCTGGTTTACACTCTGCTTTAAGTTGATATATATTGGTCGAAGGATGATGATAAAGAAGTTCACATTATAAGAGGAAGCATGAGCCGACATAGATTTATATTTATAATTTATAACAGTGAAGAAACCGCTACATCAGTGTCAAACTTAGTACGTGGACGTTAATCTAAATTTGCTTTACCAGATGAAACCAGAGTCGACAATATTGGCCACATTACAAAAAGACACGATAGTGTAAGAATGTCGGATGTTCAAAAGTAATACTATTTATTTATGTAAAAGGTGTAGAGTGCATCTACACCCCGAATGTTTTGAAAATTTTCTCCTTAAAATTTAATGAACAATTATGATACAATATGTTCCTTCATTAAAAATTGCACTGTTTTTCCTTGAAAATGAGGAAAAAAAATCGGTTGCCTGTAAAGTCGGTTTTACGGGCGAAGATTTTACGTGACAACGTCTTTTCTCGGTAGAATATTTATTGATATGAATATTATTAAATTGCACAATAGGAACAAGGAATTGAATGAAAATAAGAATTGCATTACCGATTTATTAGGTATTTTATATATTATTTATATTTTATATATATTATATTTTTATATATTATTTTATATATTATTTATTTTATATTATATTATTGATCTTATTATTTTCTACAAAATTTATTTGAAAATTTTTTCGATATATCAATTAGTTGCGGAGATATCGATCATTGAAGTTATTGTTTGCTACCAGTATTTTATATATTTATTTTTTTCAGTTATAAAAAATTACTATTTCCAATTGTGTCTACCAAGTATGGTCACATGTATTTGCCTACATATTAAATAATAATAAGTAGAGATAATGTTATGTGACGTTCACTTCTGATTATATATATTTTAATATTTTTAATTTTAAAGAATCAATTTGAAAATCAAAACACTTATTCAGATCGAAGGTTCAAATTTTTGCTAAATAAATTTGAAATTAATTAAGATTTGTAAATGTAAATGGTAAAGTTGAAAATTAAAACATTTACTAAAATTGGAATTTGAAATTCTTGCTAAACAAAGTTAAATTCTAACTCCGCGCGTGGTGATTGGTCGGTTTAGTTCGTTTGTTTGGTCGCCCTGTTTTGACAGGTTAGAAGTTATAATTTGTTATTTTAAATGTTTGACTAGCAATACGCGCTATTTCTTCTCAATCGACCGAATTACGATTGATTGCAGAGTGATTTAAACTAATAATTTACTTAACACTATCAACATTTGTCAATAGTATGACATAACCTATAAACTCAGTTTCTCAACTTTTGTGTCAATCTAACAATTAATCAATCAATCATAGTTTACGATAATGAAATATTAGTGTACAATTATTTACCTTTATTGTTGTAGTTGTTGTAAATGACGAATCTAAGCACTCCACATTTTCACTACAGACACAGCTGACGATACTTTCAACGATTTTCAACTTTAGCGATTGAACGCGCCTAATTCTCTAGGGCCGCGCGCAGCGGACCGATCATATTTGAGTGGGAGAGAGTCGCAAGGCATTCGCCGGTCCGGCGGGCCTCTCTCTCGTTCGGCGACTCACTGTAACAGACGTGAGCGGGCGTTACACTTTTTCTTAAATGACTCCGAGCCACAACCTAATTTAAGACGTTGTCACGTCAAAATATTTTTGGTTGTAAATTAGTCTTAATTTATGCATTTTTAATCCAATCTAATACATGAATAGTGAAATTTCTCTTTGTTTATTGTATCGCCCTAATGGGTTAACACTATAAAAAGAATAAACTTACCCCAAATTTACTTTACTTATCTTAATACTATTTTATAGTTATTAATAAAGTCTATTTATTAAATATATTCCCAAGAAATAGAACACACTACGCTTATGCACATATTGAATGTGGAAAGAATAAACTAAAATATCATATTTCTCTCATTCCTGTTTTTTCTAAGAACGTAAATATATATAGACCAGCGAAATGTTGATAAGTTTACCGATGTTTCAAACTATTCAATGAACTTGTCTAACTATACGCTCGTGAATCGTACCAATTTATATTGTTACAGGGGCAAATTTTATGGGACTAACTTACTTTTTCACTTATTTACATGGGCGAATCATACACAATAAAAATGACCCCGGTATTTACTTTTGAGATTTCGCATGGTTGCAGTTAGCTCTTAGTTCAATTTGTAGATTAGTCATCTTTGAAAATTGTCGAACTATACAATTATTCCAAGACGTTTTCGGTCCAGTCGACCATCATTATTGAAACCTGAAAATATATTTTCACTTTAAAAGGACATAAAAAAATAAAATTTGATGTTTAGTCATCATGTATATTATTTAAACGAAAAGTTTAACCCTTAACCCTAAACATATACTATAATTTAAACTAATAGGCTAAAGTCCCCAAATATTTGCTGATCACGACAACAGGGTAAGCCCTATGCGCCTGTTTAAATGCCTTCTGAGCAGTTTATAATAAGCTTAGTTCTACGGCTACGGTACCGTCGTGACTCTTATAGTGTTTGCATCGTAGATGCAAAAGGTCGTTTTGTAGAAGTTTAGGTCCAGTAGGCCAGGTAATTCGGAGTACGGTGTTTTCATTTATATTAAGTGTTCTTACTTGTTACGGACTGCGTATTGGCGAACAACAAGGTAATTTATATATTGTCACGATTTGCATTGCTTAGATACCGTTAGCGCTTCGTAGTCACGCATCCCTACCAGAAGTTCCTGCTCCATCGATGTGCGCTAAAGGAGATGAAACGCCATCGACCGTAGAAAAGAGCAGCCGCCGCAAGAGAAAGCAGAAAGCGAATAGTTGACCTTTAAGAATTAGTCAATCAGTTAATGAAACATAACCTCACTTATATGGGCACATTAAAAAAAAGCAAGCAAAAAGTCCTTTGAAATTTTGAGGCTAATAAAAATAGAGGAATTAAGACAACTCTCAATGGCTTTTCCAATGACATACATAACCTTGACATCATATTATGTACCAAAGAGAAGTAGAGCTGTGCTCTTATTATCATCTATGCATCACATAAAAGACAATAACTTGAAGGAAAGACAGTTAAGATTTGATTTCACCTATAGTGCGTCTGTATATTCGCTTATACGTATTTCATCCTAAAAGGAATCTTCGGAGCGGATATTTACAAACGCTCCGAACGTGAAAACAATCTTTCCTGTCGTAGTAGAAGCAACACTAAAAGGGCTTCGATATGGACGCAATAGCAACATCTGATAATAAATCCGGAAATTAATTGTCGAAACCAAATTCAGATTTCTGCTTTAATCTGTGCCTTCTAAGAATTGCAAGGCAAAGCAGACGTTGATAAAAATATAACTAGAGACCTGGGGAATCTAAAATTGCATTTTTACATCTTTATCAACGTTTGTTTTGCCTTGTAATTCTTAGAAGTCACAGATTAAAGCAAAAATCTAAATTTGGTTTCGACAATTAGTTTCCGGATTTATTATCAGATGTCGCTATTGCGTCCATATTGAAGCCATTTTAGTGTTGCTTCTATTACGACAGAAAAGAATGATTTTACTTTCAGAGCGTTCGTAAATAGCCGCTCCAAAGATTCCTTTTAGGATTAAATACGTATAAGCGGATATACAGACGCTTTAGACGTGAAATCAAATCTTAACTGTCTTTTCTTTTATTTCGGTATACTCTTTATGAGTACTAAAAACCAATTCGCTAAAGATTTTTGCTTAGTTGAGGAGATATGTTGTGGAATGCAATTTTAGATTCCCCGTGTCTTTAATTACATCTTTATCAACGTCTGTTTTGCCTTGGAATTCTTGGAAGGCATAGATTAAAGCAGAAATCTGAATTTGGTTTCGACAATTAGTTTCCGAATTTACAATGAATTGAATTTGGAAAATCTGAAATAATTAAATTCCATAACAGTATAAAATCAGTAGTTGACGTTTTAGACATAAAATGTGCCAATTATAGTGCAAACCGGAGAACAGTGCGTTGGTCCCTAGTTGTATTTAACACACTTGTTAACAGAAGCTCATTTAACCTCAGTTAACTACTTAACCTAGCTTTAAATTAAAAAAAAAAAATTGCCCCTTGAAATACTAGAAATAAATTTTTCTATACAGCGTTCCACGTTAAGAAAATAACATTGCAGAGATAGGGCCATGTATTTCTTATGGACGATAGAAGCGCAGCGATGCCACAATGAACACAAGCACGATTCAGGCTTGTATAATTTGTAAATATTGTTCTGAAGCTATTTTCTTGTGGCATTTTAAATTAATTACTATTTAAATGGGAATAAGCCACAATTAAAGGTTAAAATACGTTTATTGACGTTTCAATTTCCACTTCGGAAATCGTTCTCAAAATACAAAATACTAATGTTTGTATTTTGAGAACGTTTTCCGAAGTGGAAATTGAAACGTCAATAAACGTATTTTAACCTTTAATTGTGGCTTATTCCCATTTAAATAGTATGTAATTGTATAATTTGTGTTTTCGTTTCAAAGACATGAATTAAATTAACGTTTTTTAACGTAATTGACCAAAAGTGCCCATTCGAAACAAGAGATGAAAAGTAGGGAAAATTATTTTAATTAAATAAATAGTATTTACAAAAGATAATTTTATTTTATCTTATTTTAATTATAGTAACGACAGTTTATTAGTTTTTCGGTAAGAATATCATAATCATTAGACTTCGGCAAATATGCAAATAAAAATGTAGAAAATATGCGCATAAATATGCACGTGTTTACCCGAAAATATGCAAATATTTTACAAAATATGCATACAAATAAATAAAAAAATCGTAAAATAGTAACAATTTTATTTAAAAAAAAAGTGTACATAACTAAATATTTCCTACTATTCATTAAGATTTACATTTATTTTAAGTAACTACATCATTTTTAAGTATGAATAAACTTATTTAGAATTATGGTAACAATAAATGACCAAAGTGGTGTTCAAAATTTTCTAACAAAAACTTGTGGCTTCTGTCTGAGTACATATATTTATATATGGAAAAACTTCGTTCAACATCAACTGATGTAACGGGAGCATTTTTCAAACTAACCAAAACATTTGGTTCTAAATTAATTGTTTCCGAAATATTTCCAGCTAGAACACTGACTACTTCAGAAAGAATATGGTAACCTTTATTTTTTTCCATAGTAGCTTCAAATTTTTTTAAAATATCTTTTCCAATATTACCTCTAACGTTCCGACAACATGACGCAAATTCTTTTAGTAATGCTGTACTTTCGAACAATGACAGTTTTGGTGATTCTAACTGAGTAATTGTTTTTTGAACAAAACTAAAATTTGATTTTATAAATGAAAGTTCTTGTTGAAGCAAGTTACTCTGAAAAGTTTGTTTAGAATCCAAAAGAGATTGGGAACTTTCATCTGTTAACGTATCAATTATGTTCTTTATTTTAACAAAATGATCTGCATAAAAATTAGCTGCTTCTAACCATGTTCCCCATCGCGTTAAAATAGGTTGTGGTGGAAGAGGAATGATAGGTAGCATTTCTTTATAAAGTTAAATTCTTATAGGAGATTTAAGAAATACTTTTTTGACACTGGATATCATGGTATTTACAAGAGGAAACTCTTTTCGTATTTCCTCTGCAACTCTGTTTAATCCATGCGCTACACAAGTAACATGTATTAAATCTGGGAAAAATATTTTTAAATTTTGTCCTGCTTTTACCATATAAGGAGCAGCATCCGATAAAATAAGCAGTAATTAATTAGAAGGAAAGTAGTTGGTAGTGTTTTGTCGGAAGAAAAAAAGTTGCTAATGTTTCTTGTATAAAACGCGAAATTGTTAAAGCATTTGTTTTCTCAAGTTGCTGGCATGAAATAAGATGAGATTTTGGTAAGGTATCTTCTTTAAGAACACCAATCAATAAATGAGCAATATACTTTCCTGAGGAATCAGTGGTTTCGTCTACAGATATGTAAAAATAATTATCTGCAATTTCTTTCTTAATATTAATTAACACCGACGAGTATAGCCCGTTCACATTATTTCTTCTTAGAGACCGATCACTTGGAACATTAAGTTTGCAATATTTTTTTAGAAACGAACTAAAATTTACATTTGCTAATTTTGAAAGCGGTATATTTGCGGACACTAATGCGCGACACAAGTCTTCATTAAAAGTTTCTTGCTCATCTAATTTTTTTGAAGTAGATTGGAAACATTTAGCCATTGAAGTTTGATGTTTTCCTCCTATTTTTCCTTTTTTGCAATGTGTGAAGCAGTTCTCACATGTTGGTCTATCTGAAATTTCTTTTCACATGCTATCTATAAATAAAAATAAAAACCTTTATATTAACCCAACCTTTCAAATATAAAAATATACAAGGTGTTTTTGGTAATCAAATAACTGGTTTGGAAAAAAAAACACTCGCTAAGTGTTTTAAATGCAGTATTAATCCACAAATTAGTTTTTGTTACTAACCATTAGTACATCATATAACTTATTTTAAAATTCAACAAAAGTTTTTTTTTTTGTTAATTCAATTACAATAAAAATAATTGTGTTTTAGAATAGCTGACTTCATAAAAAAAAGTAAAGGTGAAAAATTTTTCTAAATACACACCATTGTATTGTACCATGGACAATTTTTTCTCACTAAAGGAAGCTATTTTTCATTTAAAAACAACCTACGAGTACTAAATTTCAAGTAAATACGTTTATTGGTTTTAAAGTTATTGTTGTTATTAACTAAAAGAATTTAATTTTTTTTAATTTTAACACCCTGTATCTCGAAAAGTAAATAAGTTTGACCCCTCATTAACTATATCGTTTTCTTCAATTTTTCGAGAAGTATCTACAGTCAAACGTTGTAAGTGTCATTTGGAAACACCCTGTATGTATGAAATATTAGATATTTAATAGAAAATATTAGATACTTACAATTTTGCCACAGACTGAACAGTAGATTTTTCCCATATCCATAGACAGCTCTTTATAAGGTTTAATCCAAGTTGAAGCACTGGTTGTTTTAGGCATTATAAAATCACAATCTTCTTTTTTGTTACGCACAACGAGTATTTACGCTTTGAATATCAAAACAAAAATGATTTACAAATCTGAGCATCAAATTAGAAATGTTTAGGTACCTAATTCAATAAACTGGGAGATTTTGGAAAATCCCTAAATTAGGAACAAAACTATTAGCCGTTTACCTGCTGTTAAGATACAATAAATTGTAGATAGATTTGGGGATTAGATCATAAAATGCAAATGAGCGAACCCTTAGCGATTATCCAGTAACTGAATGCCTCAGTGACCGAGACTTTCTAAGAATGTTGAGGGCTACTTAAATTGATCTTCTTTGAAATTTTAAATGTTTTGTACCTGTAGAGATTACGTACTTAGATCATTTCTTGATTAAAATGACTACAAAATTTTATACAAGAATTGAAATAAATTGGTATGTTTAAAAATTTTCAAATACAGTATAAAAATCTGAACTTTTATGCACTTTATGCAAACTTTTATACAAATATGCCAAAATATGAAATATTTGCATAAAATATGCACAATATGCAAAATATGCAATATGCATATTTGCCGAAGTCTAATAATCATGAATCATAGAAATCAGTAGAAAATATTGCTTAGTTAAAACCCGCACTTTGCCGGCTATTAAAGATTTAAAAGCAAATAAACGGACCGCTTGTAATGCGTATATCTAATTACTAATTGCAACTTAAAATAATATGGTGTGCGTATGTCAGCGATTTTATGTCGTTCTCTGAGACTACATAATGATAATAAGGCTTTGTGGTTCTTCAGTTGTTATTCTGACTTTACAGTTAAATGTTAATTGAAAATGGAAATTCGAAAAATATATCGACAATCTAGTAAACCGCATTCCTGAGAGTTTTGTCAACACTGATCTCCATAAGTCTAATGTTATTTTCTTAACGTGAAACGCTCTATAGATACCTAAGAAAGAATATAGAAATATTTTTGGAAATTAATTTCTATTTGTCTATCGAAAATATAGGTCATAATATTACAGATCATGTTTCGAGTTAAGGTAGTTTTGTTGACATTGGATTTAATTCCGCATCTACCACTTTAAAACACAGCTTTACTTTGAAAACTACTCCGTTCTGATTTTGCCCACTTGGTAGAATTTGCTCGAATTTGCATTCTGTGTACTTTGAACATTACAAGTATGTACCGTTCGCGTCATAAAAAACTGGTACAACTCTTATTACCGAAAATCAAGTTTTTCAAGTTGTGTAAGTTGATCTTGTCACATGTGTCATTCTAATTTCTAGGGCACTGTTGCCAGTTCAACGAAAATATTATATGAAATCAGCTAAAAGCAGGGCTGTGTGACAGACCGCCAGTTTTGAGTATTCTTAAACTAAAACATCGAGCATTCTCGATCAGTCAGTCACATTAAATTTGTTTAAACATGCATCCTAAAAAATTCTCATATTAATTTTGTAATTTTTCATTATCTCAATTAAGTACTCATACCTTGATTTGTGTTTTATTATAATTTATGAAAATATTTCAATTCAAATATAGTGATAAATAAAATCAATCTAGACATAACTTTAAATTATTATAATAAAACATTACAGTGAGGTATTGGATTGTAATTGTCACTTTATAATCTACGTAGGATAAAGTATAATGTTAGTTTTTGTTAATGTTATCGTTCATATAATAAATAATAAATTAACCTTGGTAGTTGGCCTGTGACTAAACTTATTGATACAAAATACAGTTCGTGTTCGGTAGGTAATTGAAATAAAAAAATAGGTACAGTAGATGCATTCCAATGTTCCCTGTGCCAATAATCTAGGTTTAAAGATCCTTCAAATATTTTGGATATTAGCTGAACCCTATCTCTGGTTATTAAATTTATTAAATACGGTTTTTTGTTGTTAATGATAAAAAATAATACCTATCTAATAATAACTTTATTTTTTTTTAATTAGATTTAGTGCAATTCCGTTATCTGTGATGGCAACAGCGAATTAATTCACGAAACACTGTATCCAGTCTGAACCCAGGTTTACATTGGGAAAAAAAAGTGTACCAGTTTTATATGACGGGAAGTGTACATATTTTTAAGTTGTTGGCGTGTAGAACTGTTACTGGCCTATGTGTGACTTTTTTAAAAGAATTTATTTTTAACTCTCTTCTTGCCCTGTCGGGACTGCCGAAGAGGATTATTTTAATGCCAAATATTTTGTCCTTAAATATTTTTAACAATAAGCAATCTAACTAAACAATAAATATAACTGTTTAAAACTTCATTAGTTATTTACTTCTGACCACGGAATGACCACGGTTTAGTCAGATTCAAGGAAATCTGTTATTTTATTTAAAAATCCACCGATATTCCCAAAGACTTGGTTCGAAAAGAGTCAATGCAATTTTCATTTAAATTTTATGTGAATTTATCTACTAAGTCCTAAAGCTATTCAGCTTTTATCTATTTGTAGGATTAGAAAGCTGAAGTTACTTCCGTAAAATTGAAATTTAAACTAAAACCGTTCTTTCGGATACCAGTGAAGTAATTTTTTGCGAGCACAAAAGCGCAGCTAAAAGTTTAGTCAACTTCAACTTTAAGGTACAAATTACGAGGGTAAATCAAGTATAAAAATGTTGGCGAAGTTGAGAGATGCGATTATATATACATTTTTCTTTTAATTTTCTGCAAGCGAAAAGTTCTGAACTATACAGAAGACAAGATTAGATTAACATATATGAAATATTATACAATATTATGGCACTACCCAACAAACAGTAACATTATTAATAGGTATGAAAATAAGAATACAAAACAAATTTGAAACACTTTTCATTTAGATTTAGATAGTCATGCATATTCGTGTATGATTGCTAAAGACGTCACCTTAAAACTCCATCTAACGATGGCAGCGGTGCAAAAACCACGTAAAAATAATTTAGAACTCCATTAGGTTTTACGCGCTATCTCAGAGTACGTTTATTCCGCACGGTATATTTCATAAATTGAGGACCTTGCTGCAAAAAGGGGACAGCTCCATTTAAAGTAACTTCTGGGAAAATTAAAAAAATGTTTTATAAAAATTTACTCATGTATTAATTACAATAAAGCAGTTTAGTTAAAAGATAGTCATATTGGTACACCTGCCAACTTTTTCCTTTATTTATATAAGCTTCTTTTTGCAGAAACAATGCAAAAAAAATTGGAGCTGCCCCTCTTTTGCACCAAAATTACAAAAAAATAGTATCCATTGTAGTTATTATTGGAAAATAAAAAAAGTTAGTGCAAAATCTGTTTATTATTATTAAAAATTAACAAATTAACAAAAAAACGTTTTTTCTTTTATATTTACGTATTGGTAAAACTCCATTTCGTTGGTTGAAACGTAATTGGTAGCTAACTGCATTACGTTTTTGTACTTGTCCTTTTTTACGGGTATTGATGACTCGTACACCATCGAGTTAGTTTCAACTGAACGATTATCTTTATTTTCCCTCAAGTAGTACGATTCAAAAATAGGAATACCAGTTGTAACAGACACATTAACTGTATCCATGTGGTCCTTGCTGTATTCAAAAATCCGGTGTTGAGAAATCTTAAACCTCTGTTTCTGAGAATTCATTATAACTTTTTTAAAATGGTTCTCAAAATGACTGCTAAAGTTGAAGATCATATCTTGATGAACCATAATGGGTATGAAATATTTGGATGTCTGTTGAATAAACTGACAGTATTGTGTAGGAGAGAAAATAGATTTTTTTTTTCGTAAAAACACCAAAACAACGGTCACACGATAAGAAACTGTGCCCAGGTTGAGGGAAACGATGTTGAATATTCTCCGAAGACTTGGGTCCCACAAGAAGATGCAGAAACTGTAGTATCGTTGAATTTTTATTTTGAGCTGCAGCATTATCGGAAAAGAGGTATAGTTGTCTGACATTTTTTGGAATGATATTTTTTATGTAGTGATAAAGAAAAGAAACAACTTTATTCGGTGATTTTCTAGCGGTTGTTTTATCGTAAATGTAAAAATCAGCTTTGCCAGTTTTGCCCGAATGTATGAAAAAATTTTGGACCCATAGTTGACGTTTGTAGAAGGCTTCGACGCGCTATCTCAGAGTCAGAGGAAGATTCTGTTAAAAATCAAACATTAAAATTTCTATGTCGTTATTTGGTTGGCTCAGTTTTGTCTTTTCTTTTAAGTCTGTAAAAAAACGACTTGCTTTAACCTCATGTACTTTCTTTTCAAGTCGTGAATTTTCCTTTTCAATATAATCAAGAGCTGGATTTTGAAGGCTTTTGTGTAATATGTCACATCTTTTGCAGGTGTCTAAACGAGGCGCCCCAAACCTATAATTAAAACTTGCTTTAAAATACCTAAAATAAAAATCGTAGGTTACTTTAGGATTACAGTTTTTATCAACAACACTTTCCGGTTCATTCACTTGCAAATAAAGTGCATGCATCTTTTTAACATTGAAATCAGGAGACAAATAAAAACGGGAAGTTTTCACTCGGCTGTAGTGTGACTCACGTCATGAAAAACTTTTTATGTGATTATCTACCTTCTGCAGTAAATCTTTTGAAATGCAGTTTAAGCAATATTATCCACTGGTTTTTTGGTTATTATTGCTTCGAATGCACTCGGCAACATGGGCAACATTGCTTGTTGTTATTAAACCACCCAAGTAAATAGTCTGAATCCGTTTGCCTCATATTTCATTAAAGTTTATAAAACTGCTTGCCACTGTTCTTCGTTCACCTTTTCAAAAGATTTAAACTTACATTCACAATTAGGTCTACTTTGCCTAGGTCCCACACTACTATCTTTCCAGTTAACATAACTTTTTCCTCCTGCAATACACTTTTTCTTAATGTTCCGTTTCCACTTAGCTGGATCAACACTTTTTCTATTCTTCGCCAACGAAACACTCTGAACCTCGTTTTGAACTGTATAGACTGGAAGCTTGTGCCCTGATTTATCAGGATCAGAGCTTTTTTCCGATTCGGATGGATTATACAGATCAGACGAACCTCTACTAAACAAACTAACATTATCAAAATCAGAATTTGTACCACTCATCATACACATAAATAATAAAAACACTTAAAAAATAAATAAACAGTTGTATAGAAACACACGTGGTCAACTTTCGTAAAATACACTGCGAGAATACGTTAGACCGTTAGAGCAATAGACTTCAATCGAATGAATATTAAATTTAAACTTCCGTTATTTCTATTCGAGGCCAAGCTAACGGTTATAGCCGAAGCGTCTCGATGTTTAGCGAAAGAAGGAGGAAGCTCCGGAGCTGCATCCTTCTTGCAGCAAACAATTTCGGAGGCAAGTACATAAACAGTTATAGGTTTACAATTTTATAAATGGATCTGCTTCTTTCTTACACCAATCGATTCAACTAATTTTTTTACATAATATGCATCTATAAACTAAAATTTAACCAAAAATGGAGCTGCCCCCTTCTTGCAGCAAGGTCCTCAATTTGCGACTGTTTTGGATTATCGCTAGATACTCGACTGCCAATGACACACTCTACTGTACAGTATAAGAAGTACAAAAGTAAATTGCTCTAGTAATGAAAATATGAAACAAGTAATTTCTAATAAAAAAATCCTATTATAATCTGTTTTTTCGGGTACCAATAAGAAGTTATTTACAGTAAATACTTTTGATATAATTTATGTGCACTGTACATTTTATGCGGAAATCTTTGTTTGCCAGCAGTGTTACCTTTTTTGCTCAACATTAAAGACAGTTTCATGTTGGTTGACAAAGATATGACCATATGTTAAATGTTTATTTCAAATTTACCTGCAAAATATTTGTTACAACCAAATTTAATGTGGTTCTAATCATTAACATAAGCGTAGATATTTATTGAATCCCTCATAGTCTGTACTTTGGTTTTTGACCATTTGAAGAAACTAATACTTTACTTTAGCGATACTCTCAAACCGGTTGCAAAATAATGGTACCGTAATAAGTTTGTTATAGTAGTACTTGTGATTGGAAAGAGCTTGTGCATTGATAGCGAAAATAGCGAGACCTGTTTGGGATATAAATCAAGTAATATTTAATATGCACTCTTATTTTACTACTAAAAAGCCAATCGAGGCTCTTTACGACCAGTTCAATCCGTACATAAACGTGTGTATGATGAACTTTGTATTAGAGAGACAAACTCAAGTCAGTTTTGAAAAACAGAAAATGTAAAAATAGAAGTAGAGATCACACAATATACAATATATAAACCTGTAGTACACCCTAAGGCTAGAAAACTTCCTGCATGTTGTTAGTTTAAAATTCGAGTCAGTATACACGATGTCTGCTATTAAGACCACTACTTCTATCTCGACGTGTCCCAGTTCGATTTTTACACATCTCTCCCCATAAATAGTTATGTTTTCGCCTGTCTCTATCTCTAGTATGGGAGGTTTTGATATTGTTCGTATAAATGACTGGTCGAGAAAACGTTTCCTCATCACTGACCTGGTAGCCCCAGTATCGATGGTAAAACTGCATCTGTGGCTATGTCGCTACTTCGTCTTATTGTAGATATTGAGAATATGGAGACTTGGAACAGGGCAGCCAACGTGCGCCGTTCGACGTTGGCTTCTTTTAGTTTTCCTAATTGCGTTACTGTTGTAAAGATTACCTGCTGGTCGATTTTCTATCCTCTGATTTTGTATTTTCTCTGCAATCAGGTTGATTGAGGCCCACTAATCCACAATTGTAACAATTTTGGCGCCTTTGACGTTTTTGTTTCACAGAATCAACTATTAAGCTGAGATATTTCTGGAATTGGGCGGCCAACACCTGGAGGCAGCGTATTTAGATCTCCTTTTCCTACTTTAACAACACCTCTTACTTGATGGACTTGGCGTTGATGACGGGATACATTTTTCACGGCTTCATACTCCAGTGCTGCGACAATCGCGTCCTTCAATATTTGGAAGTGTCATCTTTCTAGTCGTAATGTCTGCTAAAGATCTACATCGCGCAGGCCAGCAAGGAAAGTTTGGATGGTGAATTGGTGTATAAACTCTTCTGGTGCTTCGGGCCAAGCGAGTCATGCCATCTTTTCTACTTTCGTTCCATATTCTTGCACAGACTCGTTGGAGCCTTAGATATACACTTTTAGTTGACTCCGGTATACTTGCTTCAAATATTGGCTACCGTGTCTTAGTTCTAGACCGATATGATGGTCTCATAGTTCTTTTGAAAAGTCCTCTGGGATATTTTGGAGGATTTCGACAGCCTTACCTCGGAGTGCCAATATGGGAGATGTTGCCTTCTGTTCATAGGTACATCCAATATTTTGTGCAGCAGCTTCGAATCGTCTTGTATGTACTGGCCAGGAAGTCATGCCATCAAATGTGAGAGGCTTATTTATTCCGTTGACAGGGAAACAAATCACTTCTGCGTTACCTTCAACTCTCAGTTGCTTGATCTTTTCTGTTTCTGGAAGGATATTTTTAAGGGTTCTCATTAACTCACTATGTCTTTTCTCTACTAGACCTCTTAGTACTTCAACTTTTTAAATTATGTCTTTTTTTGTCTCTTAGATTTCTCTTTTTATATATTCTCTAACTCTCTATCTTCCTGACGACGTTTCTCCTCAGCTACTTATTCTTTCTGACGACGTCTTTCTTCAGCTTCTTGTCGACGTTTTTCTGTTTCTTCTTGCCGTTTTTCGTCAGCTTATTTTTTTTTGACGACGTTTTTCTTCAGCTTATTTTTCTTCCAGACGATGTTTCTCATCAGCCTCGTTTTCTTCTAGACGACGTTGTTCCATCGCGGCAATCATATCTCGAATTTTCTCTATTTTGGTCTCGTTTCTTGTTTTTACCATATAAGTTCTACCAATAACTTCTTTCACTTAATCCCACTTTCTTCTGGCATCAATTGCTACGTTTTTCTGTGTCGAGGATAAAGTGAACTACGCATAACACGTAGTTAAACTAATTTTATTTAAACACTCAAATACAAAAATTTCACTCACTATAAAAAATAATGTCTCAATAATTTTTATCGTATATCACTTTACAAGGCTTCGCTGAAAAACTAATCTTCAAAAGCTAAATTAACGCCTTAAATAATTAGATTGTAATTTTAAAATTTTATATGTCTATCACAATGAAAGTCGAGTTAGCACTTTCAACCAAAACTCCAGGAAGAATCGCAAATAAAGCATTAATAGAACATCAGGTAGAATTTTTGAGATATTATAGGACCGTAATAACAGTCACATAACATCGCTTCCTTCTTTCAGGCTGTTTGCCCCGAACAGTACCTGAATGTATCAGGTCGGTGGATTTGGCCGTTCATAAGGGCCCAGTCTCCTTCGGCTTACTTCGTAAGTTGCTTACTTCGCAGCGGTAGTAGTACTCTGTATACAAGGTCGTTTATCTTCTTAGTAATCAGGTACGGTTCCGCCCAGCTGCAACTTGGGACTTAGACCTTTTCATCTAGTTGGTTGGTAGAGCCAAACTACATCACCTTCCTTGAAGCTAACGGGAGTAGATTTCTGATCGAACCTAACCTTCATCCTGTCACTGACAAGTTGTAGCTTATTTTTGGCGAAATCGTATACCTTAACCAGTCGATCTTTTAGGCCGCTGACATATTCGGGGAGTGTCTGTTGCTCCGCCTCTCCGTCTGGTAGATTGTCATGTAGGAAATCAATGAGAAGCTTCATTTCTCCATTTGTCAATAAGAGATTGGTTAAACATTAAATTTATTAAGATTTAATATTTAAAATGAATTTTGAACAATCTTCCTTTCCACTAGCAACGAAGTGAAATAACAGGACAGAGTTGTCAACTGACAGACATACTATCTATTGAAGTAAGGCATATAAATTTATATGTTCCATGTCTATGATATAGAACAGACTGGAGTCAAATACAGGAAATATAACTGACATAAATGAAAATTAAAAAATAAAGATTAAATAGGATATTAAGGTAATTTAAGAGTTGAATAAAAAATTTGGCACCAAATATTTTTAGAACAAATATAAAAAAATGAAAGGTAAAGTTAATAAATGAAAAAAAAAATCAAAAAAAATTGAAATACAATAATTATTTAAAGAAAAATAACAAACATGTGACATTTATAACGTTATAATTTCTCTAAATAAATATATGAATGCATTATCAGTTAAAACTGTATTTTTGCTTCTATTAGATAGTGCTTCAAATAATGGGAGAATTTGCTCTCGGCACAGCGGATCTTTTAAGTCAAAGCTTTCAATCCCTAATCCAAAATAGTTTACAAATTTGTAAAAGATGTAAGCCTGACTGCTTTTGAATTATTTGAATATATCTTATCACCCTTTAAAAAACAAGGTGTTACCGAATCGCTTTTCGAAATTCAATGGGGAATGTCAACATCATTGATAGAAGATGGAATGAAACTGTGGAGAATGTATTTGCAAGAGTGTTTTCGACAAACAGTTTTGTCCTGATGCTTTTATTCAACTTAAAATAATAAAAGAAAAAAAAAACGAAGAAAATATGAGAAACAGGAAGGAGAAAAATAATAATTAATTTTAAGTAATTATTTAACAAATATAAACTTTTTTTGTAAATTTATTATCAACAAAAATTTTAAATCTTTAAACAATTTTTTGTTTTCCGCCTTAATCTTTAACAGAAAATCTTATCAAAAATGTTCACTTCTTATTTATAACTTGTCAGGTTTAAAGGAGTTTCTACTTGTAACCCCAATTTAATAAGCGTCAAAAATCCAGAGAAAACTTAAACTGAGAAGTTTTTTGCTACCTTCGCATATCACAATGTAATGCCAAGTAATCAGTTTGGTGTATATATTCAGCAAAATCGCTCAAATTGGAACATTTTTTAAAATAAAATCGAGATACGTCTCTTTAAAAATACGAAAAATACGCTGTAAATCAGGATTATGATTGTATGTTTCGTGTATATTTTTTGCCGAAGAATCTGGACGGAAACACATAAATTCGGAATGATTTACAAGAAAATCAACATAAAATCACTAATTGATTACTATTTTACATGTAGCTAGACGGTTTATACTCTGAGATAGCGCGT
>NW_027313179.1:0-23278 GCF_040954645.1 Diabrotica undecimpunctata
ACGCGCTATCTCAGAGTAGATTTTGGGTGTCGACCTGGAGAAGATGTAGCAGGTGAAGATTATGTGATCGAATTACGAAGAAGAATGGACGATGTACATGAGTTGGTCCGTTCCCACCTTCAGATCGCTAGCGACCGAATGAAGAGAAACGGTACGATACACAAGCCGAAAAGGGGTTGCTTTAAGAAGAACGACAAAGTATGGCTGTATAATCCCAAGAAGCGAAAAGGTTGTTCTCCCAAATTGCAGCAGTTTTGGGAAGGTCCATACCTCATCATGGAGAAGATCAACGATGTCATCTACCGAATAAGCAAGATTCCGAGGGGAAAGCGATGATAGTACACCTATAACCGGTTGGGCATCTTTCGAAGGTGACCACGACGTAGATGAAGAAGTGGAAGTAAACCAAGTCCAAGATGTGTTTTAACCTCACGTTTGAGGAATTCATGGGTGCCTATGGAGGTACCGGTAAAGCAAGACATGGTGTTACCACTGAAGAAAAGCAAGATCTACTCGCGCTCCCCGATGACTACTCGCTGGCCCTTACCATCCCGGCCAGTATCAAAGACGCACCAGGGTTGGCATCCGTCTTTCGAAGGAAGTTTGGTCGAGTTGCAGAACTGCAAATGCCAGGTGCCAGCTCCCGGTAAAAACCTTGAAACTCCAAGAATGCATCACGTTACCTTTTCTACCTGGTAAAAAGACACTGCCCGTGACCAACCTACCTACCGAGATGTATGGGAAGCCTTACTTCAATTGAGAGAGCACGTACTAGAGTCCGACGTGCAAAAGTTAGCCATGCCAAAGTTGGAGTGCCGCCAATTAGATTGGAGGGTTATCCGAAATATGGTGGAGGAGATCTTCAAAGACGAACCGAAGTCCAAGGTGTTAGTCTTTGCAATCCGCTAAGTACCTTGTGCGGAGGGAGAAAACCGTCCCTTGTCATTTTTATACAACTGGAAGTTGTTAGAAAGAGGGGTCCAGTTGCCGATACCAGCTAGATTACAGTTCCGGTTCCAAGTCCCGACAAGGTTCAGGAGGAATACCATTCTTTTAAGAGGGGGGGCAATGTTACGATGTAAATATTATACTGGCCTAATATATACTGGATGACTAATAATATTCTGTTTTGTTGTAGAAATTTGGCGGAGGTTCTAGATTCAAATTATGGTGAATTCTCCAACTAGATATTTCTCGATTTTTCGATGCAAGACAAAGCGATCTTTCGATGCTGTTCTAGTATATCAGGATTTCGTATATAAAATACAACATTTTTATATGGAGGGCCAGTTAATACTCAAGACCCGCGCTCGCGAATTTGTACGTACGGATATAATAAATTATTGTAAGATAAGTTAAATATAAATAAAGAAATAAATTAAATCCGTAAGTGTTATAAAATATTGAAACCTTTTAATAAATTCAAACAATATCGAAAATATAACATATCCAGATCACAAATAATATCAAATGATATTGGACGAATATTTTAAACCACTCAATGACTTAAGTTTAGAAAGCGCTATATTACACATTAATAAAACAAAACAAATAAGTACGGGGACGTAAACCAGTACGTAATTTAAAGAATTGGTGTACGCGTATGGGTAGGGAACTTTTATCGGGATCGTATTGTTGGGCTATTCTTTTCAACAAAATTTGAAGGGAGAACTATATACAGTCCATCTAATTTACTTACCGTTGCACGTCATTATCATGACAGAGATCGAAGTTGACATAGTTGCCAAAGTATAAAAAATCCTGAACCCATTTTAAATCAAATAGGTCACATAATTATTGCAAAAGTAGATTATACAATAAAACAAAATTTATATTTAATGTAAATAAATAGAAACAAAACGAGAGTTAAAAATAATCTTATTAAAAACAATTTGAGCCGCTTGTAACCGTCGTATAAAGATATATTTTATTTTTTTATTTAAATTGTAAAATAAAAAGTGTCAACACCGCAACTGTCAAATAATAAGTGTTACCAATTTATGCCAACATATCACCTTCGTTCGATTACAGTTACAGTGTGTTCTGAACAAAATGTTCTCATAAAAACGCTTTGTAATGCATTGATACAAATTAAATGAAACATATTATTGTGTATTTCTTTAACTTAACATTAATAGAAATCTTTAGATATTATTTCTACGCGTATAAATAAAAATATGTCTAGTGGCTGTAATGCCAGTGTACTCGGCAAAGTGATTCTAAAAAAGAACACACCTACCGCCTAAATATTTCGTGTTGGTATCATGTGACCTCACGGGCTATGGCGCGGATGATGTGCAACGGTAAGTAAATTAGATGAAGTATATAGAATTATTTTTTTTTTTTTTTTTTTTTTGGTGGTAAATCTTCTAAAGACCGTACCAGGCCGTGTCCCCCGTTAAGGATGACCCGGCGTGAGTTGGATTCAGGGTGGAAGGATCCATCCGCACGCAGTCCCCCCAGAGGAGTCGTGCTCACAGATACACCCATAGCTCCCTGCCTGCCAACTAAAGTCCACCCCCTTTTTATACAGGCTACTCATGCGGTAGGTCCTCTTCAGACCGGTGCATCGCATGAATAGCCCATCCCCTCTCTCTCTCTCTCTCTTTCGCCCTCTCTTCACTCTCTTACCTACCTTTGCTGTAGATTCCTCTCCAATATCTCCTTCTTTCTGACAATTTGAGTTACTGCCTCCAATATTGCCTTGTACTCAGTCTCTCCTCTCATTGCTACCTGCATTATGGTATTTGTACTTACCCTACCTAGCTTTCTGTACAATTCGTTTCTATCCTCATCAAATCTTCTGCACTCGAATACACAGTGCTCGGCCGTGTCAGCCACTCCACAGTCTGTGCAATTTTCCATCCGCAACCTTCCCTATCCTTTCTAGATAGGCCCTGAAGGAGCCGTGCCCTGTTAGGAACTGGGTGAAAAAGTAAATTGGTGTCTCTGTCCCGCACTTCATCCATTCTGCGATATTTGGAATTAATACCCTCGTCCAGGCCGCTCTATGCTCATTTGTCCATTCTTCCTGCCCATTCCGTTATGCTCCTATTCCTGGCTATTATTTTCTCCTGCTCATCCTTCCCGTAGGTTTCTGCCCTTTCTTTCACCATCAAGTGGATGGGTAACACACCCGCGATCACTTGTATGGCCACCGTTGATTTGTTCTGTGATGCACGTGCTACCCTTAGTAGTGCTTTCCTTTGGGCGTTCTCTAGCATTCGTCTATATTTCTTGATGTTAAGCACTTGTTGCCATACCGGTGCCGGCGTAAAGTATAGTAAGTGGACCACTTCCATTAGAATTCTCTTTTGGCGGTCCCCGGACCCCCCACATTGGGCATAATCCTTGTCAGCGCCGCAGTCCTCACCTCTGCCTTGCTAACGACATATTTCACGTGCTCGCCAAAAGTTCGCCTCGTATCTAGGACTAACTCCCAAGTACTTCACTTTTTTGGCAGGTACGATCCTTTCTCCCTCCAGGACAAAAACTATATGGTCTCTGGCCCTCGGACCCTTGAGAATCATAGCTTCAGTTTTTCTCGGCCGCTAACATGAGATCTCTGCTTCCCATCCACGTCTTCACTTTGTTGAGGGCTCGATTCCCTCTCTGCATGATTGACCAGTTTTCATCGTGTTCCACCAGCACCACCAGATCATCCGCATAATAGAATTATTAGGGGACACAATTGATCCCATTTTCACAGATATAATTGAAACTGATAACAGGTACTCAGAAGATAACTGTTACTTACCTTAATGAACGGTTTTTTTATGCAATGGATGAGACGATCTAGACTTCCTATAGACGATATATTCTAGACGATCTGGACTTCCTATGGGATTATTTAAAAAGCAAGATTTCATAAACACAATTCCTGCTTCATTGGAAGAACTGACGACGAATAGTGTACGAATATAGTCTAGTAACGAAATGCTTCAAAAATGTTCGTCGTTAATTTCGAACAGCGACTTCATAATTATATGGACGTTGGTGGATATAATTTTGAACATTTAATTAAATAATTATAGCTGATGAATAAACTCTTTCCAATTATGACTTAATTAATTTCAAATTTAGTTCATTTTATTTACTTCTTCTTCTTTTTATTGGGGAACCGTCTCTTGCCATCTTTAATACTCTATTTGTTATCATTCGGCTTATATGATCATTTAGCTTTGTCCCATAGTATCTTGCCCTCAATTTTTCAAAGTGTTTTCATCTCTCCTGTTTCTAATATCATTTTTGTCCTCTTGTCAGGTCGTGTTTCTGCCGCGTATGTCATTATTGGTCTGATGACTGTTTTGTAAATTCTGCCTTTCATTTCTTTCCCCGATGTTTTATTTTTCCATATTGTTTCATTCAGGTAACCTGAGGCTCTGGTTGCTCTATTCACTTGATTCTTCCACTTCTGGTTAGAGCTTTTCTTAGCGAAATAATGTGATGCCTAGATATTTAAACTCCATCACTTGTTCTATTATCTGACCTTCTAGCTCCAATCTACGTCTTAGTAAATGTGCTGTTATAACCATGCATTTTGTCTGTTTTGCAAATTTTTCTGGCGGATATATTAAATTGGTGCAGCATACGTTGTAAATCATCTTCACGTTGAATGCGTATCCTTTTTTAATTCTTACTTTTTTTAATATTTTATCCATAATCAGGTTAAACAATAAAGGACTCAGGGAAAATCTCCATGTCTTATACAATTGCCAGCTTCAATAGGGTCAGTTTGTTCTTCTTGTATTTTTACTTTTATTGTGTTGTTTTGACAGATATTTTCGATCGTTTGGATTATTCCTAGAGGTATCTCTTGAATATAATAAGTGGATAACGTCCTTTAATTGACCCGATTCTTAAGGTCCACTAAACATAGATATGCCGCATGCGGTTTGTTGTATTCTAATGATTTCTCTTGCACTGCCTCGTTACAAATTAGCGTCGGTACATGATCTTCCTGATCTAAAACCTTGTTGTTCTTCTTTGTTGTGCACTTTGGTTATTAATTTTAGTGTTGTTAATTCCTCTGTAAATTTTCCGGGTCCAATTTGTCTCCTTTTTTGAAGATGGATATTAGGATGCTTGATCTCCATTCTTGAGGAATTATGTTTTGTTCAATTATTTTTTGATTTATTTTTAATACTTGTTTGTCCAGATCTGGTCCTCCGTACTTTAGGAGTTCGTTTGGTTTTTACGGTTTGTTCGATTTTATTTACGTTACATTTAATAAAGTTTCCTATTAATGTTGAAAATTTCGTTTTAATGTAGTTTTTTTGCGTGACGAGGGAAAATTTAAGAAGTTTAGTTTTTAAGAGGTGTAAACGCTTTCAATAAACTTGATACTATTTCACAAGAATACAGTTAATAAAAAAATCATGGTGCCTGAATTTTCAAGCTAAATATCTGTCTAATGAAGTGCCCACACATGGTATTTTTCCTATTTAAAATTAAAGGTTTGTGGTACTGGAAGTGAGAGGGTTGACAAATGACCTATATCTATATCGTTAAAAGATGTCTCCTTTGTAATAAAAGTCAACCCGTTTTTTAGGATTTTCACAAAATACAAATAATACTGCCAATTATCAGGGTGAGTCGCCAGGCCTGTATATTCTTTTGTTCGGTTTTTATATGTAACAAACATGAATGTACCTGTATCGTAGTTATTAAAAGTCACGTCAATATTTGTGTATTATTAAAATAATAAGAGATTGCTATATAGTCCAGTGTACATAAAAAGCACACAACATAAGATCATGAGTGATATTTTGAACTTATTATTGTTGGGGCGTGATTTATAAAAAGATTATAAAAATGGTGAACGCACGCTTATTTTTGGCGAGCGTTGATATCACTATAGTTTCTTAAATCGTAGGATCTGTTTAATTGTATAAATTAATTACTATTTATAACCTCATTGGATTTTGTGGTCCCAGTGTGTATCTGTTTTTTATTTCGGTTTAATTAACATTTATATTTTATTTAAATATAATTAGGATGTACATAGTTAACTGATTTCTCAATGCCATCCACTTCCACTTGCATTCATCTTTTTTAAGCTGCTAGCACTTTTTTCTATAGAATGAACAGTTCTCTCGGAAACGACGCTTGAAGCGACTGGCGATTTTGAATGTCAGTTACGCGCGCGAAATCATTTTTTTAAATAAAATTTGTATCAACTCGTTCGGTCGATAAAAATTCGGTATTTTTTGATCAGAGTGTCTTATCGACAAAAGTCAAAATACGTTTTAAAGGTGAAGAGTGCAGCTTTCGTACACACTTTTGCATTTTGCCGCAAATGAAGTTAGTTTCTATAAAGCTGTTGAATGAATAAACGTTGCGCGATTTTTGACATTTTTTCAATTCTCGTGAGATCAATAAATTTTTCACTTTCCTTGACCGGTTACTATGTAATTTCTTATTTTTAAGAGCCTAATCTTAAAAGTATATAGCATGAAATTTTGAGTTTTGATAACAAATATGAGGCATTTCAAATATATCTAAAAAACGCTGAATTTTAAACTTGCTCATTAGAGACGATCTAAAACGTTTAAAACTCCTTCTTTTCGATTGCATAAATACATTTTTCAAAACTACACAACTTCAGCTACAAAACTCCACGTAATGTCGTCTTTGTGGAAGCATTTCCCGTGAAGTTAGATCGCTTGTGAATGTGAAAGTTTAGATTCAGCGTTTTGAGGCATATTTTAAATACCTCATATTTGTTACCAAAACTCAAATCAAAATTTCATGTTATAGGTTTTGAAGATAAGGCTCTAACAATGGAAATTCTATAGCCGGTCAATGGAAGTGATAAATTTAATAGATTTCAGGATAATCGTAAGAAATGGCAAAAATCGCTCAACGTTTATTTACTTAACAGCTTAATAGAAACTGACTTCATACGAAAGCTGCGCGCTATGGACCTTTAAACCCACTGACACTGATCAGAAGATATCGATATTTTTACCATCGAGTTGATACAAATTTTATTTAAAAAATTGATTTCTCGCTCATAACTGACTTAAAATCTCTGGTCGCTTCAAGCGTTATTTCTGAAAGAACAGTACATTCTGCACCAAAACATGCCATTTAAAAACATTTTTTCTACGACGTGCCGATTCTTGGTAAATCGATGTTTTCTGTTTTCTCCCTTACGAAAGGGGCTTTTACGTGGAAGCCCGGGGGGTAAGAGTGGCAAACTTTTTTGCATTTTTAGGGTCCCAAATTTCTCGGCAAAATTTAGCTTGAATTTTTAAAGGTCAAATCTCTGACGACTGGACTAACGTACAATTTTTTCATCTTTTATGCTAGTTTTCTTTGGCGATCGCGCCATTTTTTGCTTTTTGAAAATATATTTTTTTTAGTTGCGATAGAAACTTCACTAGTTCTACTCTATAGATATTTATTTTCTCTCAGGGCCGTAATTTTCAACCTATTCCTTGATTTATTTATAATATTTCTTTTTCCTGATATTTAAATCAATTTGGCAATGTCGCAATTATTTTGAACAATACTCCGTTTCCCGATCAGCGTGTTTTGCTGTGATTTATGATTTGTTCTTTCATTTGTGAATGTTTTTATCTTCTTTGTTTTTGTCTAGGTATCACTTCTAAAACAGCACTTGCAACCGAGTCAAATGAGGAGTTACCCTTAAAGAGGCTTGTGGCTTTCTGTGAGGGCACAAGGTTACAAAAAGGATTAGACGTTCAGAACGGCAGGAAGGACTCAGACTTGGAGCCCTGCTGATTATTGAAGATATGGGAGCTCGGAACAGCCTGGACCCTAGAAAACCCCAGAAGACTAGGTCCTTGTGGGCCTATAATATATGGGGGTGATATAATGGACCTGTCTTAGGACGTCTAAGTGTCTGAAAGGCTCATAAATATGTCCTGCCCCGATCTACCATAACCATAATCACTTTTCACCAAAAGTGCATTTTTCTATAATAAACCCAAAATTCGGGAAAATAATAGGCGATATATTTTGTAGTATCAATACCTAAATATATTATACAATAAACTGCCTTTATAGTTGCTTTATAATCCTGCACGACTTTGGGGATTCAAGGCTAAATGTGAAAAGTATGCCTCGAAAAAATATCGAGACATTCCCATCCCATGTCACAGACGTTGACTTAGTAGTTTTATGTTCTGTTAATGTAACTAAAAGCTTTTTAGCGTGATAAGAAGTGTGAGTCACCAGTCTTCAATAATTATGGAATTTTTTTTAATTTTTATAAATATATGTAGGCAGAATTACTTAAAATATAAAATAGGTCCAAACCTACAAAACTTTACTGTAATTTGGGTTTTCAATATTTTGTTTCACTGAGTATTTTTTTTTGGATGGGATTAAACCACAATTGATTGTAACGGAAATTGCATTTTTTATTTAACTTTGACATTTCGATTTTCAATCTGAAAATTTCTTTTCAAAACCGATTTAAAATAAATTCTCTCAAAAATTAAATATGTAACCTATAAATGTTTAACGATGAAAAATATAAATTTTACAGCTGACTTACTTGGTCTTGGTATAGGTAACAGCCATGTTTAATAACTTTTGGATCTGGAAGTATCTTGTGAGGGGTTGTTATACCCTCAGTTGTATGAGCACCGCCAGGATTATTTTCAGGGAGTGCATTTGCATCTACACATACTAATAACTAATAAAAATAGGGAACTATACATGTATAGCTTTGTACTTATTTCCGAACAGGGGGGTGCGATTGCATCCCGCTGCTGGCGCTCATGCTCAATTGATATCAGGTTTTGATCTTTTGCTTGTGTTGTTATAGTGGATTATAATGTATTTGACTCTTACCTGCTATTAACTCATTAACGTTGGTATATTCTTACTGGTAACTTCTTCTTTCAGTATCGGTTACCAGATCTTGGTGCATTTATATTGATGTGTTTGCTACACAATTTAAGATTAGGGCTGCTTCCTTAATGCTCCTCTTTTGTCACCCGTTTTCTTTCATAAATATTCATCGTTCCATTCTGACATTATCAAAGTCTCTTTTTTAATACAAGGTTCATGCTCATTTATCCTAACACTTACTGGTCACACTTAGATCCCTCCCAGATAAAATGATTGCATTACAAGGTGTTTATAAATGCAGTTCTTTGATCTTTCGTGTATGTTATTAGCTTTGGTTTTTATAAATAGTGTACTGTTTATACTTAAAATATTGTAATATTGTATTTCTTTCAGATTCTTTTTAATTTTTCTGATAAATCTTTTACATAATATGGTAATGTTTTTCTCTTCGAATTTCCTCTTGTAGGATTTTCTTATTTATAAGTGTAATGGGTAATCATTTTATTCATCACAATCTAAACATCAACAAGTTTTTTTCTTGCAAAAATTTTTCGTTTTCGTTGAAGCAGATATCTTTCCCTTCTTCTTAGTTCAGGCGAGTTACGTTTATCTTTAGCACTTGATTTATACGACCTTTGCACAATATATAATATCTCTCCCGTTTTATACCGCTGTCGCGGCTTGGGAGTATAGCAGGGGGCGGACGTAATTTCGGCCGGAAAAAGAGCAGGTACTAAAAGCCGGTAGGTAAATTCGGCCGGGTTTTAAGTTGCTTCCTTATCTCATAGGTATTTTCGGCCGCAAATCAAATAAAATAACAGAATGCTTTTTTATTAAAATATTTTCTTTATTTCAATAAATTATTACATCAACTTATTTCTATAAATTAAGTAAAACTATAAATTTTTAAAAAACGTTTTGATGTGATACAGATTTAACGAAATTAATTTCTAGAAATATTGTTCAGATCGAAGCATATTTACCATGTTTTCGATAAATTTTAGTTTGTTTTTTACTTGTTTGTCTTTATTTTTTGCTGGAATATTTAAATTTTTTATTTTTAAATATGCATCGATCTGACAATCTTTTAATTTTTCTATAAAATAAATATAGAAGGGTGACTTGAATAAAAACTAGAATTAAAGTGCGAATGGAATGATCGCAGGCATTTGTGGTTCTTTTAATTGATGGGTTTTCATATGCCCATATATTTGGTGGAAAATGAGATTCTGGCGCTATGTAGTTTTCTAATAAATAGTCTGCGTATTTATCTATAAGTTTATGGTCCGGTTTGTATGACAATGAGAATCAAATATGAAACAATCTTCAACTTCAGAGGGGTCCTAAATAAGTTAGCCCAAAAGTATGAGTAAGCCATTTGCTTTCCTCGCAGTTTTTATCTTTATACATTTGGGGAAACCCTAATGATTGTATTTTCCTATACCACGCCTGGTGCAAGTGGAATCTCAAAACCATTTAGTTTGGTTTTGGGAAAGACAACTTTTAATGCGTTTATGAATTGCGATTTCAAAATCCACAAATACCTCCTTCGGTTCAAAAACAATATTATAAAGTTCAAAAATTTTAGATTTTACCAACAGAAAAAGTCTCATATATGTGTCACTGGTCTTATTGGCAACAGACAATACAAAAGAGGAACATAATGCCCATTTTCCAGTCCATGGATGGTAAATAACTGATAAAATATTTTGTACAATAAGAAAATGTGCCATCCATTGTAAAAATCTTTCATTTTAAATAAACTTATTATATTTGTATGGCAAGAAAAAAACAATGATATTATCAGCTGTGCTGTTAATAAACAAAAAAATTTTCACCTGTTGTGGTTTTCGGTCCATAACTATCGAGTACAGAATGTACATCGTGAATATCCTTAGGCAGGGCTGGTAAGAGCTTACGGCGGCTGTTGTACAAATTTCTTCTTATTAGACTGACATCTATCGATGACAAATTCTCTGGCAAATGATTTGAAAGAACGCTTTTAATAATTTTTGAAGGTTTCTCCGATATGTCTTCCTCAGCTTTGCGCTTGCATGAAGTCGTCACTATTTTTCTCTCCAACGTAGTTTCATCGGACTCGTGGTTGTGGATTAATTCACTTCTAGTAACTGTGTATTCCGCACCAACAGTGTACAGTTTGGCTAAACATCTTAAATTTTTCTTTATACACCTCCAACGTACTTCACCACTTTTTAATACGTCCTGTTTACAAAACTGAAACTTTTCTACAACTAGTAAGTCACAACCGCGTGAACTCTTAATTACTGAAACAGATGCCATCGTATACAAATAATATATTTTATGCTTTCTATCGACTAGTAGCTTCAAGATAAGTTATAATACTGACTAGCTATAATAATTTTATACCTGTTATTTGTGAATTTTATACATTTAAAGGAATAATCTTAAGTAGGTACAACATAGTTATTAGAATAAAGAGATAAGTAAATTAAAGGTATTTCCGACAGGTACACAGGATTAGGTATTTCCAAATAAATACACAATTAATATTTTACAGAAACTATGAAGCGTAATTACCAATATTTTAATCTCATCGTAAACATCAACCCCTCGGCCGAAATTACCCCTGTCATAAATGGTACCCCTTGATTTATGCAGGTAGGCCAAGGGATTACCGGCCGAAATTACGCCCGCCGATAGCAGGGTAGTCTGCTATATCTAGGGCCTACGGTATACAAGGAAGGTAACATGGCCAGTGCTACGCTTCAACCGTCTATTATTACCCCTGGTTTTACCCAAGGTACTCATTTTTATTCAGGCTGAGTCGACCTGGGGCCTATAGACATTTTTAAAATGTCTAGATGTTCTTGCCGGCGGTGGGATTCGAACCCCGGACCACCGGCTTGCGAGTCAAGCATCCTACCGCTTGCGCTACGCAGGCCCTCCTTTGCACAATACCCTGTTTTTTTTTCCATTAAACTCCAAGATGTCTGTGGTCTCAATGAATGCTGACAGTTTCCTCATTGGTAGTTTTAGAATCTCAGTTGGCCAGTGAATTCCTACCTCATATCACTTAGCAGATTGCAATGGCATAGGAGGTGTATAGCATTATCTTCTTCAATTTCGCATTTTCTGCACCATTCACCTTACCTATTTTGTATAGGTGTTTTCTTAAACGACAATGTCCAGACATCATTTCAGTGACCAATTTCTCATTATTGAGGTTCATTAAATTGTCCGAGAGTTTTTCATCAACATTCTTGATTATTTTGATGATTTTACATATCCTGTATCGTCCTATGTAATTCACACTTTCAGAAATCGTAGTATCCATGAATATATCCGCTAAGAATGAGATAATGTAACCTGTTTTAAAATAAAACGAGCTTTTCTAATTTATTTAAACGATTTATTTAAAAGCTTACAGCACGATATTATCTTATCAACTAATTCACTTATAAGAGCGCTCCGTTTATATAACGAATACATTATTTCTAGAATTATCTGGAGCAGTCCATCTCTATTCTATGTTCTCAAAGGCAAATGCCGCAGGCAATCGTATATTCTGGAGTCATCCAAAGCAATGGCGGGCACTTCATCTAAACTTTCGGTCTTGCTAGTCGTAAAGCTTTCTGTAGTTCATTGTGTCTCAACCCATTGCCGCGGTATCTACAACAATTTCTTCCAATATGTTGTTGGTGCCTCCGAATAAGCTAACCGCGCTATAGGAACATCTGCTTCAAATTTTTACCAATTCTCACTTGCTCGTTGAATATACTTCTTATTTGTACTTTATAGACTTTTTGAAGATGGGACTTCATAGCGTTTTTCTAGTCGAGTGAACAAGGTCTGGTAATATTTTTCTTGGCCCTTAGGAATCGATCTTAAGATATCCCCAGCATCACTTCGTAAAACAGCAATCAAGGAAGCAGCTTTTTTCTTGTTCGGTCCAATTATCGGCTGTCGCAATAGTTTCAAATTGTCTAAAGTATATGGACCAAGTAGACTTCCCAAAATGCCACCATCAAATGGTGGCATTTTGAATCTCTTGATGTGTCGTTTCGTCTCTCGGTGATTCTTCTTTCACTACAAGATCTAAAACTACTGGATTAACTGGTGGTAGCACTTTCCTGCGAATGAGATAGTCAGATGACTTGAAGAAACAAAGGCCCACTAACGGCCGTCAATATATATTCCGGTGGTATATTCTGGATTTTATCCTGAGAATTGAAGAATTGTGGACACGTACCCAAGCGTCGGATGTACCTTATTTCGTTATACTGATACATCATTTTGTACTTGTTGTCAATGTGTCGTCCTTCTGTAGTTGGTTTTTATTATTTATGAATAAACTAGTAATATCGAAACCAACTAGGATGTTGTTGGGGTCAAAATCTACTTCTGATAGTTTTAGAAAATGTGTATTTTAGATACTTCGTGCAGTGTGGTGTCCTGTTGTAATGAGGTACTAATGTCTTTCTTTGGTAGTCTGTCAATAATCCTTTAACTTTGACAAAGTTCTATATATTTTGTTTTCCAATGGTTGGCTGGGTCCTTCTCTATCTAGTTTTGTGTCAGTCCATTTGTGTAGTTCTTAAAAGAAAATAATAATATAATAATGAATTTCCTCCTGATATTCAGTTTTGTCTAGATAAGATGCATTGCCCTTGTCTGCTTTTAAGATTATTATGGGCTTCATATTCTTTAAGATACTAATAGCATAGTTTCAGAACCATTTTGTATTTACATCTTCTCTAACAGTGTTACCAATAACTTAGGGTTATATATCGATTAAAATTTATAATTTTTTGTTTTTTATTACATGAGGTAATCTTCCAAAAGTAGAATTTTGTTATTCTATTTCGGGTTATCTCTGTATTGATGTGCCTGCATCCAATCTTCTCTAGTAAAAATAATAGAAAAGGCAGGTTACGGTTTTCTTATTTTTAACATAAACAATTTTAAAACACTTCACACGGATATAATGACCAGAGAACAGTGACTAATAATAGACCAGAAGAATTTAGCAAAAAAAAACCCTTTTTCGTGACACTCTTTGATACAGGTAATCTAACAACTGTTTTTGATACGCATGATAATAACAATAATAAAATAATAAACAAAATATTGCAACAGATTAAACGTCATTTTTTACTTTATAAACAACCCTATAAACAATGTAAGATCGCTATTTGAGTTTAAGTACTAAAGGTGAAGACCGGTAAATTATATGGACAAGTGACACTATTTTTATTGAAAAAGCATAGAAAATTACTTTAAAATGGGAGTTTGTATAGTTATTTTTGTTAATTTGTTACTTAAATATTGCAAAAATAGCTTTCAAAAGTCGATTTTTTGAAAACTATTAATAACTTTTATAATATTAGAAGTATTCAGCTACAAAAATTTCAAGCAGTTTCATTTAATAATGATTCATCATCTCATTCTGGCTTTATAACGCTGTTTGGGTCCTAGCCTCCTCAAGAATTTCTCTCCAATCGTCCCTATCCATCGCCTTTCTCCGCCTGCATGTATTCCCATATTTCTCATGTCTTCATCGATGTTATTAAGGAACCTTGTTCTGGGTCTCCTCCTCTTCTCTGACCAATGGGTTTATCAGGAGCGTTTTCTAGCTGGGTCATTTTGTTCCATCCGCATTACATGCCCTAGTCACCTCAGATGTCCTATCTTATATATTTTACGATATCAGGTTCCTGGTACATATATTCTATAAAGTTCGAAGTTGTATGGTCCTCTCCACACTTCGCTGTCATTCACTGCTCCATAGATTTGCTTTAGTACTTTTCTTTCGAAACATCCTAACTTCTTTTCATTATTTTTGTTAAAGTCCAGGTCTCTGAACCGTATGTTAGGACTGGGCGTATTATTGTTTTGTAGAGGTTTATTTTTGTATTTCTCTGTGGATTTAAGGAGATTGGGTTAAAAATAGCATCTGTTGGCCGTGCAAATTCTGCGGTTTATCTCTGCGGTAGTATAGATAAACGGTAATAACTGTATAGCTGTGTAAACTATTGGGTCTACATGAATTCTGAAAGCACCAAATTGAAGGGAAAGGCGTATATTATCGAATCAAATCATTTAACGATTAAAAAGTTTATGTTAAATATTGTAAAATAGGTTTACAAAAGTACTGTGATTTAAGCTTATAAATATTTAAAATAACTCCAGACGTATCAACATGTAGAAAATTAATTTTTTTTTATTCAAAATTTTGGCATTTTTACACGAATTAAAAAAAATACAATGTCCTACCGACCATTAGAATCCATGTTAGCCATTTTTTTCAAAAATTCACCGGGGCTTTGTTTATAAAGATTTATCAATTCAAAAAGTACCATTTAAAAGATGCCTTCCTTGATGAATTATTGAAAGATGATTTCCTTCATATTTGCGCTATGCTGTGCCTAATATGAAGGAAAGCTAAGCGATTTGTACCTTCTCTATTTTACTATTTCAAAAACTGAATTATAGCTTCAAATGTATAAAAGTTGCAATATATCCCGTTCTAATCAACGTAAATTGATGTTTTTTTGTTTAATTAGGGATTTCTCGTTGCATAGATTATAAAAATGCAATTAGTTAATTTGTGAATTGTTTATTTAACCCAGTAATTTATTTAAAATAAATATTGACGTTGAAATAATGATAACTTCTATATTTATGTATTGAAGTTATAAATAATATCTTTTTAGGAATAAATTTTAAAAAAAAATTAATTTTTCTTCCTTATTATTTTTATAATTAAGTACTTTTCTTGACTCAAGAGCATTACAGATATATATTTTAAATAAATTAATTGTTATAACCTTTGTATAAATTATACAAAGTTTATAACAATTAATTTGTTTAAAATATATTTGTAGGTATGTGTAAAATATGTTTTTCAGTCAAGAAAAGTAATTGCAAAAATAATAAGCATAATTGAAGAAAAATTAACACATATAGATTTGATTTTCAAATAAAAAATATTAATTTTGTTTTTAATTTATTCTTAAAATATTACGAGCTCTAACAACTAAATGTTCGGACAAACGAAAATTTTTTGAAAACGTTCATCTTCACAACTTTGCTTATTAACCAAAGAACAAGATCGATTAATACATTTAACTCTATCATTAATAACAAAATATTGACATGGTTCGGTCTCTATAAACTTTGAATTGCAGCGTTGGCGGCAAAATAAACGAAAATGTTGCATAACATCGTGACAACTAAATGTGCAACCAATTCAAGAAATTACAGACGCACTATACGTGAAATCAAATCTTAACTGTCTTTTTCCCTTTTTATTCCGGTTTACTCTTTATGAGTACTAGAAACCAATTCGCTAACGATTTTTGCTTAGTTGAGGAGATATGTTGTGGAATGCAATTTTAGATTCCCCATGTCTCTAATAACATCTTTATCAACGTCTGTTTTGCCTTGCAATTTTTAGAAGGCACAGATTAAAGCATAAATCTGAATTTGGTTTCGAAAAATTAGCAAGACAGGAAAGATTTATTTTCGCGTTCAGAGCGTCTGTGAATAGCAGTCTCTAATGATCCTTTTTAGGGCGAAATACGTATAAGCGGATATACAGACGCACTATACGTGAAATCAAATCTTAACTGTCTTTTTCCTTTTATTTTTTAGTTGTTTAAGTTGGAAGGCATCTTGCTGCTGGAATATAAAATTTAAATCCGGGTAGAGCTCGTGAGCACTTGGTTCAAGACTATTCTTCAAAATTTCCTGATACTATAATTGCTGCGTTAATTGTGCCTTCCACCACCTCATGTCTTCCTACACCAGCTGATGACACGCACCCCCAAATCATAATTCCTTTGGGAAACTTCACAGTTCTTTTGAGGCAATCTTTATGGAATGTTTCTTTTGAGGCAATCTTTATGGAATGTTTAATTTTCACTTCTGATAACCCGTTTTCGAAAGTCCCCCACGCAAACATAAAATTTCGATTCGTCACTGAATATGACTGGACCAGTCATCAACGGTCCATGAAATCTTCGATCTTGCCCAATTGAAGCGGTTGCTTAAAGTTTTCATGGGCCGTTGATGATTGGTTCAGGGCGATATTCAGTGACAAATCGAAAATTTATATTTGCATGGGAGACTTTCGAAAACGGGGTATCAAAAGTCAAAATGAAGCATTTCATAAAGAGTGTCTCAAAAAGAACTGTGAAGTTTCCCAAAGGAATTATGATTTGGGGCTGCATGTCATCAGCGGGTCTACAAAGATATGAGGTGGTGGAAAGCACAATTAACGCAGCAAAGTATCAAGAAATTTTGAAAAATAGTTTTGTGCCAAGTGCTCACGATCTCTACCAGGACGGAGCAGGACGGTGCTGCATGCCATACAGCTAAAACAACTAAAAAATGGTTTGAAGACAATAACTTAAAGTCCTTTCAATGGCTTTCGAACAGTCTAAACCTTAATGTTATTGAGACATTGTGGCATAAGATGAAACAGAAATTGCGTAATGATCCCCAGAGACCTTCCCCGATTTAAAGAGTAAATTAGGTGAATTATGGAAGAGTTTCGCCCCTGGCTTGTGTAAATCCTTAGTACAAACAATGGCAGACAGGATTGCAGCGGTTGTAAAGGCGTGTGACGATGTAACCCCATATTAAAATAGTAATTTTTTGAATTGACCGAACATTTAGTTGTCACGATGTTTGCAACATTTTCGTTTATTTTGCCGCCAACGCTGCAATTCAAAGTTTATAGAGACAGAGTCATTTCAACATTTTGTTATTAATGGTAGAGTTTAATATATTAGGTATTGATCTCGTTCTTTGGTTCAATAAGAAAGATCGTGAAGATCAACGTTTTCAATAAATTTTTGGTTTGTCCGAACATTTAATTGTTAGGGCTCATATTTATAACTACAATACAAAAATATTTAATTTACCTATCATTTCATAACCTTTTCTACTAATAATAATAAGATAAAACTAAAATGTTGCATAATAAATATTTATTTTATATTGTTTACACAAATTACTTGGTTAAGTGAACAATTCAGAAATTAACTAATTTCATTTTTATAATCTATGCAACAAGGTACTCAAATTTAAAAAAAAAATCATAAATTTTCGTTGATTAGAACCGGAGATATTGCGACTTTTATAAAATAGAAGTTATGCATTTTTTGCAATAGTGTGAATTTTTGAAAAAAAAGCCCTCGGGATATAAGGGTCGTAGGGCATTTGTTTTTAAAATTCGTGTAAAAATGCCAACATTTTGAATAAAAAAATTAACATCCTACATGTTAATGCGTCTGAGTTATTTTTAATGTTTATAAGCTTAAAATCATAGTACTTTTGTAAACCTATTTTACAATATTTAACATAAACTTTTTGATCCTTAAATGATGATAATTGATAATAAGCTTTTCTCGTCAATTTGGTGCTTTCAGAATTTATATAGACCCAGTAGTTTACGCATAATAACGTTCTAGATAAAATCTTAATGGTATAAACAATTTTAATTTTGCAATAACTGTTACGTGAAACTTCTTGAAATTATTATACATAGCTGAATATTTGTGATAGTGTCCCCATTCTCACGTAAAATTAAAGATTTTTGTATATTTTTAGAAAACTTATTAATAATTTAAAAAAAAAATCGACTTTTGAAGCTATTTATGCAATAATTAAGCAAAAAATTAACAAAAATAGCGTTACAAACTCTCATTTTAAAGGATTTTTCAGTATTGCGCCACTTTTCCTTATAATTTTCCGGTTTTCGGCTAATCTTTTGCATATTTTTTTGTTACATATTTTTATCACCACATTTATCAAAAGCAGTTATTAGATATGTGTATCAAAGAGTGTCTTGGGAAAATCGTTACTTCCCTGGTCTATAAAACGATTAATAGTTTCAGTGTATTACAATACAACAATTTTATGGAAACAAACACTGTATCATTTTTAATTCTTCTTTTATTTTTATGACAGTATTGGTTGTGTATCGAAAAGTTACTTTGTTTTATATATAAATTTAATTAAAGTTTCGTTTGTCAAGAAATTACTCATTATTTTTGTAGCTCTAATTGTTTATTGTAGAGGTAATATTTTTCCTTCGATTCTTCATTGCGTTAAAAATACTATAAGTAAAATGGAACCTTGATCATCCGTCAGAATTAACATCCGTTAACAGAACATTAAAAAAAATAAAAATTCATAGTGTAACTCTGAAATTTTATTTGTATGTTTAATTTGACAATATAAGAGGGATTTATGTTAGTACAGTCGAATCAATTTAATTTAAAATATTCCGAAATCTGTGTTTGTTTTATTGTTACTTCACATTTTGCAACGGCTGAATTTCTTAATCGACGTAAAATCATCAAATCTACCTTATTTGATTCTTCTTGCCGAGAATACCACTCGATGAATTGTTGTATGTGCGATTAAGCTTCTCTAGCTTCTTTACGCAAATCTTTGTGAGTTGCAATAGAATCATCAACATGGCCACCGTTAAAGTCTGTGTCAGCTTCTGAATCAGTTTCGTCCGCCTCTGTTGCCATTTCAACGATTTCATCAACTGTCAACAATCGATAGCCGTTTGCGTCCTCATCACAGATTAACCATCCCTTTATGTCATCTTTGGGCAATGAAAACAAAACAGTTGATTCAGCCATAACATCATTTGTTACCGCATCACGCTCGGCTGTCACGGGGGCATTTTCATCTTGAATTGATTCAGGCCATAAATTATTCCACGCTCTTTTCAGCGTTACTTCCGAAACATCGGCCCAAGCATTTACATTTACAGTATTGTCTACTGCTTGTTATAAATTGTATGCTTTCCAGTATTCTGGCAAAGAATATTCCTCTTCCATAACTAGGTTTTGAATAAATTTTTTTCTGTATCTTCTTTTGAATGTTTCAATGACCGATTGATCCATTGGTTGTATCAAAGATGTATTCGCAGGCAGAAAAGAGCACGTGATATTTCCATCGTCACTTCGCAACATACCGGCTTCAGGATGGGCAGGTGCATTGTCCAAAATAAGAATCGCCTTTGATGGCAAATTTTTTGCTTGCAAGTACATATTGTCGAACGTCTGGTATAAAAACCTAAAAAATAAGACGATAGAAAAATAGATAAACACATTTTGGTTTGCAGTACATACCTTTTTGAACCAGTCAGCGAATATTTCCTGGGACATCCATGCATTATGTTGTGTGCAGTGGAGTAGTTAACGGAAAGCGCGTTCATATTTATGCCCTTGAAACAACGTGGTTTTTTTGCTGTACCAATCAATAGTAAAGGAAGGCGATGGTCACCACTTGCATTTGAACACATCATTGCTGTGATTCTTTGCTGTTGCGTTTTAAATCCGGGTGTATATTTTTCAGACAGTGCAGCGAGTGTTTTCGTTGGCAATGCTTTGTAGTAAACAAGCTTGAACACTTGATCGCGTGACAAACCATATTTATCGATCATATTGTTCTGAAGCTATTTTCTTGTGGCATTTTAAAGTAATTACTATTTAAATGGGAATAAGCCACAATTAAAGGTTAAAGTACGTTTATTGACGTTTCAATTTCCACTTCGGAAATCGTTCTCAAAATACAAACATTAGTAAATTAAACAAATATTGTTTTTTTAACGTACTTTAACCTTTAATTGTGGCTTATTCCCATTTAGATAGTAATTACTTATCGATCATAGCTTGAAATTTTTTTTTTATATTCGTCAACGACTTCAATACTTGAGGCGCTAAGTTTTTCACCTTCGATTTTCAGTTCCCGTATACCATGGCGATTTTTGGGAGGAAGGATCGCCATTCAATTTTATTTTGAAAAACTCTTCAATTTTATTTTTCGGCAATAATTGGTCCAGACAAAGGAATACCTTCGCTTCTCTTTTGAACGAACCACAAATACAGAGCCGTATCGAATGATTCATTTGTGGCTTTTTTCATTGTCTTACGATGTTTCACCCGGCGATCCAACGATTCCATTTGCGAAGCATACTTTTCAATTCCTTCAGCATTTTTCTTTAAATCATTGATTGTTGTTTTCGGAACATCATACTTTTTGCTCAATGCGACAGCAGAAACACCTTTCTTTCGCTCTGCAATAATTTCTGTTTTTTTTTTCAATTGACAAAACAGCACGTTGTCTTTTTGATGCTCCAGATGTGGAAGGTTTCATTTTTTAAAACTTAATTGATCATACGACTAAGTGACACAATCAATGTTCGAATTTGAATCAAACTGAATTATGGTGATACACAGATATTGACTGTAATAATTATTGTGCTGTGCGTTTTTATTTTCGGCTTGCGATTCTAAAAATAGAACTCTAAAAGCACGGTACCTATCGTTTATCATTACCTACTTAATTTGAAATTTAATCCAGAGCCCTGAATAAGAACAAAAATTATGTACATAAAAAAATGCGGTGGTGGCATAACTGCACTTGTACATTTCAACGAGTTTCGTTTGGCTTATCACAATGCTTAAACAAAATGAATTGATGACTAAATTTTTACTTATGTAGTCAATATAACTTATGTATGGACCCTGACGGTTAACAGAGGTGACGGTTAATAGAGAGACAAATAATCGAGGTTCCACTGTAAAATTAATATATGTATAGAGCATACACTAATAATCTTATTAGATAATATAATAATACTTTTATAATTATTATATATTTTCTTGAGAATTTTCTGATAGCTTGGAATAGTTTCCTGTTTACATCTAGTTTTTTTTTCAGTATTTTTCAGTATCGGGAACTTTTTATGTTTCTTTTGGTTCTTTGTTTTGTTTCTTGTCTAAAATTGATTTTAAAAACAAACAATTTAATTCCAAGAAAAATAATACAGTATCTAATTTTTTATTCTTCCAATTCTTACGTTTTTATTTTTATATAAATTATCATTTTAACTTACAAGAGCCACCAACGCATTTATATACGATAAGAAAAATATATTAGATGAAGTGTAACTATCCATCTTCCAGGAAACGCCCTATTTTATTTCAAGCCCCCTAAGCATAACCAACTCAGCGTCCGTGAGATATTTTCGTATTTTCATGGTGGCGTGAACTCTTTCACCGATCCACCAATTTAAGAGCACAGCGTTTTCCGCCATATTTATAGTCGACTCGTATCTGTGGTCGTTATAAAGAAAAACGGTACTCATGAAGGCGCTTTCAATAACTAAAAATAACCATCTCTCCCTGTCTTTTTTCCGTTAACTTATCTCTGAAAACAGAAAACTTACACTTGTATGCGGTGGTGGTAGTTCATATATAAGGGTGTCCCAAATAGAACGGGACATAAAACAACGGAAGATTTTCTTCTTCACAATAAAACGTTTCAAGAAAAAATGCGTTACGTAAAATGTAGTTTATATGTTGGCCGTTATAAACGGATAACTGTATTCATGAACGCTTTTTCAATTACTAAAAGTAACCATCTCTTCGAAAATTAGCTTTGGAAACAGATTTCGAAATAAACTGAAGAGAATACATATGAAGGAAACCACTAAGTTCCCTGCAATGAGACATCACCAAAGGAAACGAAGAATATTCTCCCTTCTTCCCGTTAACTTATCTCTGAAAACAGAAAACTTACTCTTGTATGTGGTGGTGGTAATTCATATATACAGGGTGTACCAATAAGAATGGACATAAAATAACTAAAGATTCTCTTTCTCAATATACTAGTCATATTTTTTATTACTCGTTGTAATTTTCCTAAATTGAGTATGGACAGAAGTATTTTCCATCATTACCATATTTGCACTATCCTGTTGAAAATACCTCCTAGATATAAAGCATGAGCCGTTTGAGAAGAAAACTCTTGCTAATGTCACCATACTTGACACTATTAATAGAGAGCCATCAATATACAGTGTGGCTCTCCAGCCAATATTTTACTGAGTCATTTGTATTGATGGTAAGATTGACTGACTTATCACGATGGTAAGATTTGTCGGTGATTTACACCAATCTGGAAATAAGCTTATCAGATGAAAAACATTACTAAAATTATCTTCTCGAAAACACTTACAAAAGTATATTCTTCGTTGCCTTTGGTGATGTCTCATTGCAGGGAACTTAGTGGTTTCCTTCATATGTAGCCTTCTCTTCAGTTTATTTCGAAATCTGTTTCCAAAGCTAATTTTCGAAATCTTAGGTGAGGAGTCGTCCTAAGACAATTACATTAATTTTTTAATATTTCTAATACGTGTTCTATACAAATATTCTCCCTCTTTCCTTATCATGCGATATTACATCTACTATCAACACAATCTACTTCATGCAATATTTTTGTCATACGTTTAATTTTTCTGTTCACTCTGAGATAGCGCGTACCATTAGAGTGCGTATTAATAAGCATAAAAAAGTTAAAATAACGGCTTAAAAAGCATTCAATGTCGCTTGAAAAAAGCATAAAATATGCACAAAAAAGTGAACTCTGAGATAGCGCG
>NW_027313180.1:0-23276 GCF_040954645.1 Diabrotica undecimpunctata
AGAAGTTGGGTGAAATTAATAAACTAGCCAACTTTAAAATTAATATTTTTAATAAAGAAATTAATATGCAAGGATTTATTGTCAAGGATTTATGTGTTGATATATTAATGGGAAATGATGAATTGGAAAAGAAGAAAGTAAAGATAGATTTTGAAGAAAAAATAGTAACTTTGGAAGGGCAAATAATTAAATTTATGCAGAAAGATGAGGTGGAAGAAGGTATAAGAGTTGATAGGATATTGTTAAAAGAAAGTAATGATGTTTATGAAGAAGAAATGTATTTTGATGATAGGGATATGTCCCAAAAGAATGTAAAGAATAATTGTAGTGAATATTTAAGGAATGGAAATTTTAAGCAGATGGATGCCTACGAGGTGGAGTGCGTAAAATTGGAAGCAAGGAATAATGAGTACATAATGAAGAATAATTTTATTTGTAAAGAAGAAGATGTGATAAAAGTTAATTGCCCTGAAGAATATAAATCAATAGTCGTTTCCATATTGCAGCAACACAAGGGACTTGTCAATAAAGAAAATAAAATTGCACAAAATTATATCCATAGTATAAAAGTTAAAGAAGAAAAAGATTTTAAAACAAAATCATACCCAATACCATATAAATATAGAGAAGAAGTAAACAGAACGATTAATAATATGTTAGAAGATGGAATCATTGAGAAGGCAGATACACGTTTTATAAACCCTATAGTAGTAGTACGTAAAAGATCAGGTGAAATCAGGTTATGTTTGGATGCAAGTAATATTAACAAGATTACTGAAAAGCAATTTGAAGCACCAATGAGTATAGATGGAATACTAGGAAGAATTACAGGAATGTCATTTTTCACTAAAATCGATTTACAGCATAGTTTCTGGTTAATACCTCTAGAAAGAAAAAGTAGACAGTATACGGGATTTTAGATAGATGGAGTAGTATATCAATTCAAAGTAGTACCATTTGGACTTCAATCATCTTGCAGTGCTCTATGTAGATGTCTTCATGATATTTTGGATCAATATGAACATTTTGTAATTCACTACATTGATGATATATTAATTTTTTCTAAAACGGCTGAAGATCATGAGAAACGCCTAAAAATTATAAGCAACATATTAGACAAAGTTGGACTAAAAATAAATCAAGAAAAATGTACATTTTTCAAAAAGAAGTAATATATCTAGGTTATAAACTTAACACTAAGGGAATCGAAATGGATCCAGAACGGACACAGGTCATTCAGGAATATAAAACACCACACAATTTAAGAACTTTAAGAGGATTTATTGGAATAATTAATTAATATAAAAGGATGATACCAGATCTAAGTATAAAAGAAATTCCATTACTTGAACTGCTGAGGAAAGGTGTAAAATGGAGATGGGATCAGAGAAGAGAACTAGCATTCCAAGAAATCAGAAACATTTTTCTGTCAAATTTGAAAATATATCACCCTGACTACACAAAGCCATTCATATTAAGAACAGATGCATCAATAAAGATATTTTCAGGGGTATTATTACAAATACATGATGGGGTCGAATACCCAATACAATTCATTTCAAGAATTACAAAGCCACATGAAAAGGGTTACTCAGTTTCAGAATTAGAACTAGCAAGTATCATACACTGTGTCACAAAATTAAGATTTTATTTGTTGGGTAATGAATTTACTATAGAAACAGATCACCAAGCTTTAACATCTACATTAAATAACAAATATGGAAACAGTAGAATACATCGGTGGAGTCTAATATTGAGTGAATACTCCTTTGAAATCAAATACATTTCTGGAAAATCCAATATAGTGGCAGATGCTTTATCTAGGTTAGAAAATACATCACAAAATGGGCAGCGAACAATAAAAATAGGATTAAATCAATTAGTAGAAAGTATTGGATTATATTCTAAAGAAGAAATTGTAAGAGATCAGATCAATTTGAGTGAAAAGTCCTTAGGAAAGATGAGGTATATTATAAAATAATAAATGGCATAGAAGTATATGTAATAAGTAGAACTTTGGCAAGGAAAATATTGAAAAATTTACATAACAATTACATGCATATTGGTTCAAGAAAGCTATGGATGCTATTTAGGGACAATTATTTTGCAAAGAATGACATAAGTATAGCAAAAGAAATTACTACCCAATGCCAAATATGTCAAATAAACAAAGAAAAGAATTTCAAAAACCAGAACACATATAAATCTAATGTTGTATATGAAAAACTAAATACAGTTTCCATGGATTTCATTTCAAATTTAGTTCCCACTCCAACAGAAAAAAACCATATACTAGTGATAGTTGATTTGTATACAAAATTTAAAACTATATCCCTGCTCCAGAACAAATGTTAAAACATTGAAATTATAGTACATCCACTAATAGTTTTCCAACATAAACATGTCTCATTCTGGTATTAAAGAGACCGCCTTTCAAATCAAGGTTGTCAGACATATTTCCTAAAATTCCTAAGGTTATATTTAAAAAATATTCTCTATTCTCGATTCGTTATTATTTAATTGCTAGTCAACGAACGACACTCTTAAAAAATGATATGAACATATTCCCAAAAAATATATCTATAAATTAATTAACTAGGTACTAATATTTCCATGGACTCTTCACTAATGAATTAAAGCAACCGTGAACGTTTATATATTACTTATGCTCTAAGTAATTTTTAAATATCGGCAACATTGTAGTCTGGAGAGAATTTGGACCTTCGATCTATCTTGACGTTGCCATGTTGGTGAATTTAGCGATAATACTCTTATAGATATAATGATCGACTTTTAAGAAATCAGATATCTTTTAAGAATCCAAGTTCTCAAAAACGGTTACAAGAATTGTATTATTTTTTTTCCAAATTTCATTGATTTTATACCTTACCTGGAAACATGAAAAATTGCAGATATATTAATATGTTATATTAAAGTTACATTCAGTAATTTTAAACTCATGCATTATGACAACAGCGCAGCGCAAAGCGATAAATCGTAATGAACACCTGTGTGTCTGGCTATGTGACACCCTAAAATATTCCTTTTTGCAACCAGATATCACAGGCGGAGGTTTATAAGGTAAGTAATATTATATTTTTCTAGAATGGCATTTTGGAGACCGTTTGAAACGAATGATCAAGATGCATCAACTTCTGTGTTATCAATAAATAATGACAATTATTTTAATGACAGCCCGGAATTAAAAAATAAAGATTTGCACGTACAATCCCAAAGAATAGTTTTAAATATGTATGAGTGTTTGAAAAAAGAAAATATTGGGATGGCTGATAATGCAATTGTTTCGAGAATTCATATATTAACAAAAATCGGGTATAAGACGATATATACAATTATTAAATTAGGCACAGTTCATTCCTTAAAACGAAAGCGACCAAATAAAAAATTGGGTAGGATTGACACTGCTGCAAAAGACGTTATTCAGCGAACCGTTTACAATTTTTACAAAGAAAATAGAGTGCCTACTTTAGTACTGATTCGTGAAAAATTAAGAGATTTCCCTGAATATAATTATATATTCCGCCGAATTCAGTGATTGTTATGGATAGTGCGTCGAATCATATCCCGCATATTAAATAAAATACCTAATAATAACACGAAAAAGGACGAAATTTTAAAATTTATGCAACTTAAAAACATCACTGTTCCTAAAAAGATTCCAGTAAAGAAAGAATTAATTAGAATGATCAAAAGTCGGAATTTTAAAAACGAATACGTTATTGACACCATTTGAAGCGGGCACGGCCATACTCTTTTGCGATTACCCTCATACTATTGCATTTTTAATCCAATTGAAATGGTTTGGGGTACCGTAAAAAAACGATTGAGAAAATATAATCTGTCACCAACATTAAGCGCAATGGCCATTGCGAATATTCGAGAAATAATTAGTGGCATTAATAGCGATGTGTGGATAAATTGTGAAGCTCATGTTGTAAAAATAGAAAACGAATATCCTGTTTTACCGGCAATAGCACCAATAGTTATCCAACCTGGGAACGATTCGTCTTCAGAAGACTCTGACGATTCTTTTCAGTCCTTCTAATTAATTTCTTTACAGCTATCGCGATGCATCTTGAACACTAGTATTCATTATTATACAGTGTGTCGCATTTAAGATGAAGACACCTCTATATATCAGCTACTAAAATACATACAGATTTGACATTTTGCACAGTCATACATGTTGATAGTGCAAATTTTTTTAAGATAGTCATCTGAAATTTAAATTTTAAACGCGGCTTACTGCGAATCCACAAACAGGGTAAATTTTCGATATTATGCTTCGCGTTAGAGAAATCGGAAAAACTTATTTGGAAAAGTTGTTCCACTTATTGTAACCGCACATACCAAATTTCATGACAAAATTCGCAATTTTAGTTTTTCAGTATTATTTGTAATCTCGATCCTAAATCTACAATTGGCTGTCTAAAGATGCATCTCGGGACAGCCAACTGTCCGTTTTAGAATCCTGACTACAATTGAAGAGCTTATTTCCAAAGTGTCTTAAATCCATATAATCAAATCTATGAAATTACAGATTTTCATACAAATTTAACATACAAATTATACAATTTTACAATTTTCATATGCACTTTTAAATGGTAAATAAGAAGTTGTTTTGGTACATATAACTTTATTCTAGACTTGAAGAAATCTATAAAGTTTAAAAAAAGAAAATTAAAAAAATCGAAATTTTGGATTTAAGACACTTTGGAAATAAGCTCTTCAATTAATGAAAAAAGTAAAAGTGCGAATTTTGACATAAAACTTTGTTATGTGGGGTTATAATAATATTTGGAACATCTTTTCCAAATAACTTTTTCAGATATCTCTAACTCGAAGCAAAATATTGAAGATTCACCCTGTTTGTGCATTAACAGTAGGCCGTGTTTAAAAATTAAATTTCAGTTGACTATCTTAATTACTGGATAGACAATCTTTTAAAATTTTCTGACAGAATGAGCCATTATTTACAGATAATTGTAAAAAAATATTATGGTTTATGTAAAAACTAAATAATAAGTCCAATATTCTTATAAATCACTAAAATTAACAAGCTTTAATTTGAAAGAATTAATTTGTTATTTATTCGATGTTGTGAGCCCGCTCCCATTTGAAAAAAAAACTGATTCTGTCCTTTGAAGAGTCCTATTCAAAAATGCCCCGTTTAAACAAATCGAAGGTTGAAGGGTGCCGGACATTTTTGCCGGAAACAATTCAAATTCAAAAGATCACCTTTTTCTGCTACGGAAAATATTGCTCCGATTTCTCATCAAAATCAATGTTGATACTTTAGTTTAGATACTCTTGAATCTCAAAAATACTCATTTACATATTTTTCAAGCCTTGAAAATGCATATTAGGTATCGCATTTTTCGGATTTTAAATCGCCTATATCTCCAAAACTATTAACTTTTGAGAAAAATGACATAGATCTTATTTAGAGTCACCCAAAAACCTAAAAAATATTTTTTGGAGCACAAAAGGTGATATTTTGAATTTGTTTAAAAAATTGTTTAAACAATTTCTGCCCAAAAATTGAGAAATTTTCCTGAATATAATTATGTAAAAATTAATAAAAATTATATGATTTTTCTTGAAATATGCGTTTGATAATTGATCCCTTTTCTTAATTTCCACGCCAATGGTCGGCATTGACATCAAAGAATCTCAAAAGCCGACGCTTGGCAAATTGACGATGGAAAAAGTATATATATTAATCAATTTTTCGAAGAAATAGGACCATTTAGAAATTGCATAATAGATAATGCTACATATTTTAACAACCAAAAATTTCGGGCATTTTGTGAGAAAAAGGGAATCAACATTCATTTTACAAGTATCAGACATCCTCAGGCAAATCCTGCAGAAAGATATATTAAAGAAGTTATAAAATGTTTAAGGATAGTATGTCAAGATCAACATGAAACATGGCAGCAACATATACCACAAGTAGAATATTTTTTAAATATTGTTCTGAAGCTATTTTCTTGTGGCATTTTAAATTAATTAATATTTAAATGGGAATAAGCCACAATTAAAGGTTAAAATACATTTATTGACGTTTCAATTTCCACTTCGGAAATCGTTCTCAAAATACAAAATTAGTTTTGTATTTTGAGAACGATTTCCGAAGTGGAAATTGAAACGTCAATAAATGTATTTTAACCTTTAATTGTGGCTTATTCCCATTTAAATATTAATTTATTTTTTAAATAATACACATAATTTAAATACAGAGGAAGTACCAGAATATTTAATGTTTGGCCATATAGGAAACAGAAAATGGATTAGTGAATATAATCGGGATATGTTAGAACAAGTAATGCAGAAAGTGAATAACCGAATTAGAAGGAAGAGTAAGAAATTACAACCAATGTTTGAAGGTCCATACAGAATCGAAAATCAGAATGGACTAAATAGTTATGTGTTGATAGATACAGATAAAAGACTTAGAGGGATTTTTCATATCAATGACATCTTTAAATATTATGAAGAAATTGAATAATATTTTCTACACTTTTAACACTAATAATAACAACACTAACAGCTTACTGATAGATCCATTTCATAGATAGATGGTAGATTTCATTGTTGTGAATCATTTGGACATCATCCGAATGGAAATTGTTTGTACCCTAAAAATCATAATTTGGGGTTAGATACAGAATTGATTGTATAAATGTCTTTATGAAAAGTGTAAAACTTACCAATTTATATTGATGAAAGTTATTTTGAACGGAAAGATGGAAAATAAATTAAAGGAATTCCTAGATTAACCTCCTCCTAACACACAAACTTCTATTTGACATGACAGTTTGACATAGACAGCGAACAGGGATGTATTTAATAGAACACATTTAAAATAAAAAAAATAATAATAAGAAATTAAATTAGTTAATTTATTATATTTACTAAGGTATGTGGATAAGAAAATTAATATTTAAAAAAATAATAAGTAAATTATTTATTTTAAATTTAATTTTGGGGTATTGAGATGATTGGTGTTTAAAGAAAATAAGTTATAAATTATATACTAGATAATATTTAGATATAAAAAGTATTGGTTATTTTAATAAGTTATATACTAGAGAATTTTATAAAAAATTATTTATATGAGGGTATTTTAAGAAATTAGCATATAATAAGTGTAAAAAGTTTTTTTTTATATAATTATAATATATTTAAGTGAGCCATGTGCGTAGGCAACCAGATATACCTACTTTGAATAAGTGTCATAAGTTACAGAAATTAATAATTACGAATATAAGTGGGGTTATAATAATATGTTGTTTAAAATGTGTAGTTTGTTAAATTAGAGTGTCTAAGTTACTGATTTAAGTGTATATTCTGATCTGAAAAGCCTAAATATCAACAAAATTCTCGATAGAAAAGTAAGGAATTCTCTAGAATACAGAATTTAACCTTTGTTTACGGTAGAACGTTCTCGAATATGTTTATGTCTGTGAAATGGACATAACCAGAACATATACTTTTTCGAGAACAATCATATAGAACAATTCGAATATGATTTCTTGCCAGATGATTCTGGAACATGGAAAAAGATATAAATACCTGGTGATTTGGATTCAGAGTTCAGTCAGATGGCCAGTCAGTTAGTTAGAAGACAGACACATTTAGTTAGTGAAGTCAATTGTTCAGTAAGTTTATGATAGTCAGTCAGAAGGTCCAGATGTTCAATATAATAAGTTCAATGAAGATTAAGAAACAGTATAAAGATAATATTATTGAAGATTAAAAATTATGTTATGTAAAAATGGTAATTGGATAATGGAAGGAAGTATTAATTGAAAATTAAAATTATATAATATATTTGGTGATTGGATATTGGCATATTGAAAAGAAGAATATATATATATATATATATATATATATATATATATATATATATATATATATATATATATATATATATAGAAAAGAAATTTAATCTTTGCAGATTAGTTAAATAGTAAACTCTTAAATATTGGGGAAATCTGCAAGAAATACTCTAATGTGTATCAATTGTTTCGCCGAACGTTTTCGCCAAAGAGAATTAATTTGGCTTCTTCAGGGCTGAAAGAGAATAAATTATAATTAGCTACCATATATTATCTATTAAAACATTATTGATCTTACCGTAACTTAGAATTGTAGAGTTAGAATATTAAAAAACTTTGCTAGTAACATAGTGGTGTTTTTTGTTACTATGTGCAAAAAAAAGTTTTTTATAAGAATTGAAATGTACGGTAGCTTCGAACTTGACACGTAAAGGCTTACCCAAGGTTAATCGAAAAACCCAATGCAACTACATTTAAAAGGAGGTAATTCTTTGAAATGTCGGCAATAACTAAATTTTTGATTTTAAATAGTTAAAAGTGAGGTTCTGTTTAAGCCAGAACGCAAGCGCTGACAACTTCATTATAATTGGTATGAATCTTTATGTCGTTAAGGTTCATTGGTAAAAAACGAATGAATTTAAATCCCAGTAAAGGGAAGTATTATTTTGATTTTCTTTATTTAATTATATTATATTGTTCATGTATTATTGAATCTTATTGAGACGTATCTAAGAAAAGCAAGGGAATGTTATATATTTTTTGTTAATGAAAATTAATTATAAAGGTATGTTAGTTGTTAATGGATATATCAGTCACGTTAGTAATCTGTGATATAGTATTGTTCTTGGTATCTGATTTAAGTAACAGGTGGTATATATCGCTTAGATTCTTGATGTCACTCTTAACATTAATGGAGAAATCGTTAAGAAAAATATAAGACATTTCAATGAACTCTCTTTTAGATTTATTGTTCTCACGGTGGAGAATTGTGGTGTTGGTATAGTCCATGAGATGACCAGTGGAATGGACATGTTTGGCTAATGCACAACGGTCAGGGTGAAGTCGAGAATCACTTTTGTGTAGTGTAATACGTGATTTTAATAATTGAGATGTTTGACCGATGTAGGAATTGTTGCAAGAGAGACATGGAATGTTGTAGACAATATTACTAAGCCTATCTATGGGAGTCTTATCTTTTATCTTAGAATAAAGATTATTAATTGTTAGGGCTGATCTACAAGCTACATTAAGTTTAATGTGTGTTGAAAATAGCTTTGGCAATAATAATAACAACATTAAACTTAATGTAGCTTGTAGATCAGCCCTAACAATTAATAATCTTTATTCTAAGATAAAAGATAAGACTCCCATAGATAGGCTTAGTAATATTGTCTACAACATTCCATGTCTCTCTTGCAACAATTCCTACATCGGTCAAACATCTCAATTATTAAAATCACGTATTACACTACACAAAAGTGATTCTCGACTTCACCCTGACCGTTGTGCATTAGCCAAACATGTTCATTCCACTGGTCATCTCATGGACTATACCAACACCACAATTCTCCACCGTGAGAACAATAAATCTAAAAGAGAGTTCATTGAAATGTCTTATATTTTTCTTAACGATTTCTCCATTAATGTTAAGAGTGACATCAAGAATCTAAGCGATATATACCACCTGTTACTTAAATCAGATACCAAGAACAATACTATATCACAGATTACTAACGTGGCTGATATATCCATTAACAACTAACATACCTTTATAATTAATATTTATTAACAAAAAATATATAACATTCCCTTGCTTTTCTTAGATACGTCTCAATAAGATTCAATAATACATGAACAATATAATATAATTAAATAAAGAAAATCAAAATAATACTTCCCTTTACTGGGATTTAAATTCATTCGTTTTTTACCAATGAACCTTAACGACATAAAGATTCATACCAATTATAATGAAGTTGTCAGCGCTTGCGTTCTGGCTTAAACAGAACCTCACTTTTAACTATTTAAAATCAAAAATTTAGTTATTGCCGACATTTCAAAGAATTACCTCCTTTTAAATGTAGTTGCATTGGGTTTTTCGATTAACCTTGGGTAAGCCTTTACGTGTCAAGTTCGAAGCTACCATACATTTCAATTCTTATAAAAAATTTTTTTTGCACATAGTAACAAAAAACACCACTATGTTACTAGCAAAGTTTTTTAATATTCTAACTCTACAATTCTAAGTTACGGTAAGATCAATAATGTTTGAATAGATAATATATGGTAGCTAATTATAATTTATTCTCTTTCAGCCCTGAAGAAGCCAAATTAATTCTCTTTGGCGAAAACGTTCGGCGAAACAATTGATACACATTAGAGTATTTCTTGCAGATTTCCCCAATATTTAAGAGTTTACTATATATATATATATATATATATATATATATATATATATATATATATATATATATATATATATATAAATGCTGTTAAGAAGAAAAATATTTTAAATTGGTGGAAGCTGATAATTGGAAAAAGTAATTTCACAAAAACAAGGATAACCGAGGCAGAGAACGAAGACATTGAATGGTGATTAAAATCTTTATTTTGGAGAACATTTTATTTAGGCATTCAGTGAAAGAAAGGTACAAAATTTTGTTAATATAATTTAGTTTTTTTTTTTTTTTTTTTTTTTTTTTTTATTTCAAAATACATGTCTCGGCTGCTGTGGCCATTGACACGAGGAACTGTATTACAGAAAACAATAAATTAAGTTACATTGATATCTAAAAAAAAAGAAAATACAAAACTAGCAGATGAATACAAAATTAAAATATAGATAGGTGATACAATTACAACAGGTGATATAATTTACAGTTTTTAAGGAACTCTATCACATTAGACATATTGTTTTTGGAATTTAAAATATCACATAAACTTCCGTGGATACCATGTTTGATCCGTGCTGCTGCGTACTGGTTACATTCCACAAGTATATGGTGTACACTTAGACGGGAGTTGCAATATTGGCAGTTTGGAGGTTCTTCTGGAACCATCAGATATCCGTGGGTTAGCCGGGTGTGCCCAATTCTAAGCCTTCTAATGATGGTCTTCGATTTTCTTTCCGTAGAAAAAATTCTAGGTCCTAAAATGTTTGGTTGGATGGACTTTAGTTGGGTAGTGCACCTGTTCCATTGATTTTGCCACATTGAGGTAGATAACTTTTTAATTTCAATTATTATATCTTGAAACAATTGGCATTTTTCATCTGTAAGGTCAGAGCAACGTGCTTCATTTGCTGCGTGGTCAGCATTCTCATTTCCTTTAATACCAACATGTGAAGGATTCCATATCATCGAAACCGAAGTGTTGGATTTAGCAAGTGCTGTACATCTTTCGTGGATCTCATTAACTAACGGATTTGATGTGTAGATTTTTCTAATGGAATTTATGGATGATAATGAATCTGTACAGATTGCTAAGTTTTTGGTACCCTGCATTGGAACCTCCAGAGCTTTAAGTATGGCGTAGAGTTCTGCTGTGAATATACTGGTAATCTTGGGTAGTCTATACATTGCTAGTCTGTTATTTGTGGAAGTAACAGCACATCCGACACTTTCTTCGTCTTTAGATGCATCTGTGAATATTATGTTATCAAACTTGCCTCTATTAATTATGTCATTAAAAGTTTGTTTCATGAGTATCGTGGAGGTTTCCATTTTCTTATATCTGCACAAATTTACGTTAAAGTCAGGTAATATTTTTAGCCAAGGTGGAGTATTGGGCTGATTAATGGGGGTGGTAAGATTTAGGTCAAAATTTTCTAAGAGTGGGGATAGAAACTGTAGTGATGAATTGGCAGTAGCTCTACTGTGTGCTCCTGTTAATTGAAAATTTTTAATAAGTTGGAATGATATATTATTTGGGTTTGCAGAGACCTTAGCAAAATAGGAGTTTAGTAGACGTTGTCTTCTAATATTTAGAGGGGGTTCACACGATTCGACATATATGCTTTCTGTAGGGCTAGATCTGAAGGCTCCAAGGCATATTCTTAATGAAGTGTTTTGAATTGTATCTAGTGATTTTAAATAAGTTTTAGGGGCAGACATATATAATATCGATCCATAGTCTAACTTAGATCTTATTAGGGCTCTGTATAAACTTAATAGAACTTCTTCTTCGGCTCCCCATTGTCGATTGGCTAGTGATTTTAAGAGATTTATATTTTTTGAGGCACTGGCTTTAGTTTTTTCTATATGTCTCTTCCATGTTAATTTTTTGTCGAAAATTACCCCTAAAAATTTGTGATTTTCAACTACTTGTAGTGGATGCTCTTTTAATTTTATGAGTGGAAGAGTTTGTTTATATTTTTTGCTAAAGTTAATCACTTTAGACTTTGTAGGCGAGAAGCTAAAACCAATGTTGTTAGACCAGTGAGAAATGTTATCAATAGTATTTTGCAAAAGAGTGCTAGTGGAGCTTGTTACTTTACCCGAGCAGTAAATAACTAGATCATCCGCATAGATATTATGTTTGACAGGGGGTTGTACTAAGGAACTAAGGTCGTTAAGAAGCAGTAAAAATAAGGTTGTGCTGAGGACTGATCCTTGAGGTACTCCTGTCTCCAGGATATATGAGGGAGACATTTTACCATTTGCAGAAACTTTGAAACTTCTGTTAGTTAAAAAATTCTCAACAAATAGATATATGTTTCCAGATAAATTAGACTCTTTAAGTTTTTCTAGAATTGCCGGCCTTGATGCTGTGTCAAAAGCACTTTCTATATCGAGTGAGACAGTTATAAGGTCGTTTCTATTAGAGAATGCTTCTATGATATCGGATTGAAGAGTGATAAGATTATCGATCGTGCAACGATTTGGACGAAATCCTGATTGAGCGGTATTGATAATATTATGTTTTTCAAGATACCAAAGTAAGCGTTTGTTGACAATTTTTTCCAGGAGTTTGCAAAGTGTGCACGTTAATGAGATGGGTCTAAATGACATAGTTGTATTGGCAGAAGTATCATTTTTCTTGAGTGGAATTGTTATAGCTTGTCGCCAAAGTGTTGGAAATTGGTTACCTAGCCATATGTTGTTGTAGAATTCTAGTAACTTTATTAGGGTATCTTCATGTAGATTTTTTAGGAATATCGATGGAATGCCATCCGGCCCTGCAGCACTGATCTTTAGGGAGTTAACAGCTTCGACTAATTCGTCGATTGTTAGTGGGAGATTGACAGGATGATCATTGGAATTTGGACGTACAACACCTTTATTTTTTATGTTTGTTGGTCCAGTACAGTTGTTATCAAGTTTAGATTTATTTAAATAGTATTTGGCAAGTGTGTTTACAATCTGCTGGTCATCAGTTATGACATTGTTATTTTCTATAATGGCTGGAATTTTGTATGTTGTATATCTACCTTTCATCTGTTTTATTTTAGTCCATATTTGACTAGAAGGTGTGTCGGAAGTTATGCTACTGATGTATTTGTTCCATGAGTTCTTTTTGCTTTCTTTAACAATTCGCTTAGATTTAGCTCTTAGTTTTCTAAGATTTATTAGGTCCGCTTGGTTTCTAGTTTTACGATATCGGTTTAATGCTTTTTTACAATCTTTTATAGCTAGTTTACATGATTCATTCCACCACGGAACATATTTTTTGGAGGGATCAAAGTAGTATTTACCGATGCATTTTTCAGCAGAAGTTATAATACAATTAATCAACATGTTAAGATCTTCATCAGCAGAATTCGTAAAGGAGATTTCATTTGTTTGTTCCTTGACAATTAAGTTAAATAGATCCCAGTCAGCGTGAGCAATTTTCCACTTAATTTGGCTTTGTCTTTGTGAGTTATCATTGTTAGAAATTAAAATGGGAAAATGGTTACTGCCGTAGAGACTTTCCAGTGTTTTCCATGTAAGATGAGTAGATAATTCTGGATTACATATGCTTAAATCAATGGAAGAGAGAGTACCTGTTTGAATATGAAAGTATGTGCTGCTTCCAGTGTTTAGAAAATTAAGGTTGGAATTGATTATGATATTTTCAATCATTTTGCCTCTACCGAAAGTATTACTGGAGCCCCACATAGTGCTATGTGCATTAAAATCTCCAACTAAGATAAATGGTTCAGGAAGTTGGTTAGTTAGATTTGTAATTTCGAGAGCTGTTAGGGTATAATAGGGAGGAATATATACGTTGCAAATTACGATTTTATTTGGACACCAAACAGTAACGGCAACGGCTTCTAGAGTTGTTGTTAAGGGAAATTCTTGATGGAACATATCTGTAGAAATAAATATGGAGCTTCCACCACTAGCTCGTGCGTGTGATGTTCGTATAAAGTGGTAGCCAACGTAATTTTTAAGGTATGGATTATGGTTTTTAGAGAAATTGGTTTCTTGCAAACAAATGAAATCGGGTGAAGTATCAGCAACAAGCAGTTGGAGATTTTCTAGATGGGGGTAAAACCCATCACAATTCCACTGGATTAAATTGAATGAGAAGAACGCGCTATCTCAGAGTGCTGCGACCTTTGGGATCGATCGGAAAGGCACTCATCGTCAGTTAGATCGCTTGATGAAATTGGGTCTGATAAACTTGTGGCTTCAGAGGATTCTAGTTGTAGTTGTTTCTTGATCTTTTTACTTAGACGGGTAAATCGGTTTTTTAAGGATCTATCTGAAAGATTTGGATATATAGTATGCAGGTTTAAAAGTAGACTTTTTACATCATCCGTGAGCTTTTTCGCTTCCGAATAAGGATCAGAATGTCCAAAACTATTTTCAAGGAAGAAAAAGAAATTGTCTATGGGTATTTTAAAGGTTTGTGGGTTCTTTTTGTATGCTTCTTGGATTGTTCTCTTGGTGGTTTCGGTTAATACTAATTCTGTTGGAGTATCAGGTTTGTGCTTTTTTTTCTTAGCTTTGAGACCTTTTTTGGGGGAAGCTGATAGAGGAGGAAGCATATCTAACAATGGTTGAGCTTCTTTCTCAGGAATTTCAGGGCTTGTTAGTTCACTAGGAGTTTCTATTTCAGAGTGTCCTCGTTTTTGAGATATTTGTGTTATGTCGATTTGGTCTGATTGTGTTTCAGTGTTGGATTGAGTTTCAGTGTTGGAGTCTTTATTTTCGATTTGTGGCTCTTTGGCATTATGTGTAGAGGGAGATGAAATTTTTACGGATGAGTTGGGGCTTGTTGGTATATATTCGGTTGGGAGTGTATTGTCTGTTGGAGGATTTGGACAGTTGGAGGCTATATGTCCTGTTTGTTTACAGATAAAACAATGTACTTTATCTGTAGAAAGGAAGATTCTGTGTTCATTCCCTTCAAAGGAAATAAGTACTGATGTTTGTAATTCAAAATCTTCGGAGGGAGGGTATACGTAAACTTGGCGTCTGAAACTTAATACGTGTGAATATTCGTCCCCAGGAATGCCTGCTCTTAAATAGGATATAGGAGATGCGATGCGAAGTCCAAGATTTTTAATGCTATTTTCAACTATGTCATGTGGTAAGAACGGAGATACATTAGATATAATTATTCTTTTAGCAGAGGAAATAAGTCTTCGGATATTTAAAGAAACATCTCCTATCTGTATTATAGGATGTGAATCTATGAGCTGGTCAACAAGATTAGTATTAGAAAGATAGATACAAATGCGATTGTTTGATATCCTAGATGCAAAGGAGACTTGTTTAGGGCCTATTATATCACCTATAGCTTTAACGTAATCGTACAATTTCAGATTTTCTTCGGCATGCATCACAATGGCTTGATGTTTGCTTGGGAAAGTTGGCCGTGGAATTGTTTTCGCTACTGATACATAGGATAAAACTTGGTTTTGTGTTTGAGACATATTTACTGTTTTGGTATTTGGTACGCCACTGCTCATGTAGTCAAAAGCAATTGCGTTTTTAGTTGAAATTATAATTTAGCTTCTATGTGTTATGGTAAAGTTTCAGCTTTTTATTCATTTTAAAATAAAAATAGATTGCCGGTTCTAAGGCAATCCTGTTTAAATTTTTTCTTTTGTGATTTTAATCAGTTGAAACAAAAACAAACCTCAACTAGTAATGAGTGAATTATACATACATTTATTTGTAGTTGAAGGTACACTTATGTTCACTGTTTTTGCACTATGTTTTAGTAAGCACGACAAAATATAAAACGATGTTACTCGTTCGACACCTCGTAGTGGAATCCATTTTCGGTCTTAAAACTATGTCTTCGATCACTTAAAATAATTTGTACATTGAAAACGAACGTTCGACATCGACAGATGTAATTGGAGCATATTTCAGAGCAGATAATAAATCTGGCATAATTTGAAATTCATCGGAAAATGTCCCATTCAAAACTTTAGCAAAATTAGATAAAAAAGAAAAACCTTCATTCTTGTCGAAAACATATTTCATTTTTTTTTAAATTAATTGACCGTTACTTCCAGGTGCCGATTTAATGTTCGTCTTTAAATTATCTATTAATTTTACTGACTCACATAAATTTACCTCTTGTTTTCCTAATAAGGTAATTGTGGTAACTATTAATTTATAATTGTCATTGATATAAGCGAGTTCCAGTTTCAATTTGGGATTTTTTAATATTTTTTTGCTTCTCGAATGGCTTCGGAAATATCATCATCAAATTCTGACATAACTAATTATATTTCATTGCAGTATTCAAAGTAAAAAAAAACTGCTTCGAGCCAGGTTCCCCATCTTGTAATTACTGGTTTAGGTGGCAAAGGGACACCGGGAAGTCTTTTAGCCTTTACAAAAACTTTTTTCATAAAATTTATAAAATTATTTACCAGCGGAAACAGATTTCTTATTTCTTCAGCAATTCTATTTACCCCGTGGGCTACACAAGTTCAATATATTAAATTAGGATAAAAAATCTTTAAATTAACAATAGCTTTTAACATATATGCCGAAGCATCTGAAAGCATTAAAACTATTTTATTCACTGGTATAGCGTTGGGTAAAAAGAGGTTTGTTAAACTATCTTGTATAAATCGACTTATTGTTAAATTGTTTGTTTTTTCCAATTCTTTAACGGCAACTAAATAAGGTTTCCCTCGCAATGTTTTCGTTCAAAATTCCAATCATTAAATAAGCTATATACCTGCCGCATACATCTGTCGTTTCATTCACGATAATATACAAAAAATTGCCCTCTAACTCCCGCTTAATTTTTGAAATACATTCCACATAACATTTTTCCACAGTATGTTTTCTCAATGTACTCTCGTCCGGTAAGGATTTATTAAGATATTTTTCGAAAAAGCATTTAAAACTAGGTAACTTTATATAGAGGAATGTTGGATGCAATCATCATCTGGCATAAATCAAATTTAAATGCGTCTTTCTTCTTTTTTTTTGAACTGCTTAAACTATCCCGCAGAGATATTGGGGCTAATTAAGAGGAATTTAATTTTTCCAAATTACGTTTATGAAGTGGGGTTCCACAATGCTGGTCAATAAAGTACTTTTTTCTACTTGAAATCTGAGAATTTAAAAAAAATAATTAGAATTCTAAAACCGCTTTAAAATTTAGTTATGTTGTGGGACGAGAAAAAAGAGAAAAAATAAAACTTACCGATTTGCCGCATGGTTTACAAAATGCTCCATCTCCTTCTAGAGAAAGTTCCGAATAAGGTGCGATCCATAGCCTTAATTTAGACGTCATCTTTTCACACAAATGTCTAAAACGTTTTAAAACGTGTTCTTTGCTTTTCGGTATACGTAACAAAACTAAACTAGGATATAGCAATTTGTGACTAAACTCTGATACAGTAACCGACTGTACAACTGATAATAAACTAATAAAGCTTAGGGATTTCCAAATAGTTAACCCTCAAGTCTCGATCAGGTACATTTTCCTAGAAATCTGTTATATAAACAAACCATTGATATTTTATTATTGACCCAAAATTTTATTATAGAATGGTTTAGTAATAGAATAATATCATGGGTAGTACCATGAAATTTTAAAAAAGGCACAAATCGGCGGAATTTACGAAAAAAGGCAAAAAGTGCAAAAAACAATTATAATATGCAAAATAGGCAAAAAAGGCATTTTGCCTATAATCCGAGCTTTAGTTATTAGGTAAAAGGTATTCACCAACTGGAAAATAGTTTTGACATTTATTATTTAACATTAAACTAAAGTATAAAACGAAACTTTTTGACAAAACACCATTAATAATTGGTACAGTTTTATTTTAAATTAAAATAACGTACATTCTCGGAGCAATTCAGGCAGACATTTATAAATTTTAAAGTCAGAATATATTGACAATTCGCATTAATACTCTAGTTTTCAGAGACAAAAATGCCACTGGTCCTCTAAAAAGCATACGAACAAGCTAAATTTTTCGAGAATGTCAATTTACCCTCGGGTTTTCCCCTTAAAACCCCCTCGAAGATGTGTGAAAACGGAAAAAATCGATTTACCAAGAATCTATACACCATAGAAAAAAATATTTCTCAAATAAAAAGTATAGCGTAGATAATTTTGAGCAAAAATGTCTATTAGCAATTTTTGTGTAGAATGAACCGTTTTGTCAGAAAAGACGCTTGAAACGATCGTCGATTTTGAATGTCAGTTACGCGCGCGAAATCAATGTTCAATAAAAGGCTATAGCGGGATAAGATGGTCAAAAGTGCCCCCGTACCGATCAGCACCGCGACTTGTGCTTTCAATAAAGCATTTAAAAACATGACTACATACAAATTTTTACCTTCCCAGACCCCATAGAATCTCCTAAATCTAAAAAAGAAGCTTTTTTCGACTTAATTTTTTTCTGGACGCAATTTTGCTTAAAAAATTCTGAAAAAATTCATGAAGATGTATTTTTTGAATGCAAAATTGCCTGATTGTTTTCAAATTTTTATATTGAAAATTTAGCTCAGAAAAAATTATTGAAATTTTCAATAATACCTAAGGTTATGTTAATAATTTTTGGCTAACTTTTAAATAGTAATTTTTATGTATTTTTTTCGTTCTTTCAAATGGCCAAGGCAGAAATTTCAATTTCTGAGAGGAAAGCCTCGAAAAATCAAAAACACCGTTTTTTTACTCATTTATTTGCACATAACCTCAAAATTCAGTTGATAATTCAACATTTTTTTCTCCACATTATCACATTCTTTCGTAAAAGTCCCCATGTTACTTTTTCATAAAGATAAAATTCGAAAATACCACGTTTTTTATCCTTTTCGCATTTTTTTTACCATACCTCAAAATCAAATAGTTAGATGTATGCTTTTCCATCTACTTTCTTACGGGGTATGAATCATCATTGTTAAAATAATCATTTTTAACTTACAAATTCTAAAATTGCGAAAAAAATCGTGTTTTTTTAATATTTTCCCACTTTATTGGCTCATAACCTTAAAATCTAGTAGCTAAATGATGGAATTTCCGCGTATTTTTGATCGCACCCTTCAATTTTGTTATACCACTTGTCTTTTTTTTTCTTAAATAGTCAAAACTTATAGCTTTATGATTGACCCTTGTTCCTCGACAATTGTTCTTATCGCTTTTAATCGCACTTTCAATCACTTTTGGTGTGCAAGCCTTAGATGATAATGCATATTGCCCACAATTATAGTCTAGTGCCAAATGTTTATCAAAATAGATAAGTTACTAGATAATGATAGAACACTAGAAAATCTCGAGTCGTATTGTAATTCTCGAAGTAGTTAGTCAAATCGAAGTTTAGAGTTGAATATTATAATTGCCATATATCCTATAGGCGCGCGTATCTTACTCTATGATACTCTTTAGGACGAAAGCAGTGGCGACAACAACAATGTCTGCTATGCGCATGATCGTAACCATGACAACGACAATGGGAGTATGCGCGTGCAGACATTGTTTCTGTCGTCACTGCTTTCGCCTTCGTGCCGCCACGCCGTCGCATTCGTATCGCTTTGACTGTCTTAGCCTTATTATCAAATAATCCTCTTTTCCTACAATCCGTTGCAATATTATCGAGGATCTTAAAAACTATCAATCACATGGAAAAGTATCGAAAGAATCGAGTATATTAAAGTTATCACATAGGCGTGCGTATGCGTACGACATCAGTTACGATATCCTCGACCTTAAATTATCAAAGTGCGATATATATCAATATTTTGTATCGATCGAGTGATTTATCGATTCATTAAGGAAACGAAGAGTGTCGCTTTACTATTGTGCTTCATAGTAGATGTGAATTTTGAGATATCGTCAGAGGTCGTGATTTGTGAAAGTTAAATTGTGCTTACTTACTAATATCAATTACAGTAAGTATAAGGCGCTACCCTAGCTTATATTAGAGCATGTAATTATATATTGTTTTTGTTATCACAAGATCAAGAATTTAAGTTTTAGTGTTTGAATGGTGATCAAAATGATGATGGGTTACAGGGTATAATAATCGAAAGAATGTTAAAATCTAATCAAGGTGAGAATACTTTGGCATTAGAGCTGAGACAGCCAGGTGGTCAAGACGTCCTACTACAACGACAGAGGTGACATCGCACGAAATCATTAACTTTCCAGCGATGACTGAAAGGGACCTCAAAAAAATTTTTTTTTGGTAACCTATTAACCCAGTTAGGCCAAGCGATTTGCTATTTGGCTGAGTTGATGGATGATAGTAATAATATCAATTTGAAGTATATTATAATGAAACTAAATATTATTAAAGTACTGATAAGATCCAGGCATATAAGCACTAAGACCTATAAACTCTACATTGAGTATAAACCTGATTCAATTGGATATGGTGGTATTTTGCGCCACGCATGTGACTGTGAAAATGGGTTACGCACTGTGGGTTCGTGTTCTCATATAGCCGCAGTCATATATTATCTCCGTAATTCAAGATATAAATCGAGAATCATAAGACCAGCAAAAATTCTATCAGAAATTTTTACATCTGATGTTGAATCAGTCATAGATGAGAATAATGATGAGGACTAAAATGTAATTGAATGTTTAAACTGTTAATTTAAATAACTTATTTTATAACAATTTCATAATAATAAATATTTTTGTAACCAAATATTTTATATATTGCCTCGTTTATATCCAATTGAATTTATAAAACTACTTTTACAATGTTAAAAAAATATTTAAGAAATAATAATATTCTTGTAATATCGATGTGATCCTAGATATATATATATATATATATATATATATATATTAGAAACAGTTTTTTCAAGTTTTGATTATTGAAGAAAAAAAAACACAAGTGGTATAACCAAACTAAAGGGTGCGATCAAAAATACGCCGAAATTCGATCATTTAGCTACTAGATTTTAAGGTGATGAGCCAATAAAGTGGGAAAATATTAGAAAAACACCATTTTTTATCAATTTGAAATTTTGTAAGTTAAAAATGAGTATTTTAAGAATGATGATTCATACCCCATAAGAAAATAGATGGAAAAGCATACATCTAACTATTTAATTTTGAGGTAAGGTAAAAAAAAAGTGCGAAAGGGATAAAAAACGTGGTATTTTCGAATTATCTTTATGAAAGAGTTAAATGGGGACTTTTACAAAAGAATGTGATAATGTGGAAGAAAAAATGTTGAATTATCAACTGAGTTTTGAGGTTATGTGCAAATAAATGGGTAAAAAAAACGATTTTTTTTTATTTTAAAAGAACGAAAAAAAAAATACATAAAAAATTACTATTTAAAAGTTAGCCAAAAATTATTAACATAACCTAAGAAATTATTGAAAATTTCAACGATTTTGCCTGAGCTCAATTTTTAATATAAAAATTTGAAAAAAATCAGGCTGTTTTATATTTAAAAGATACATCTTCATGAATTTTTTCAAGAAGGGAAATGGGAAGGGGCACAAATGTAGATTTCAACCAGTCCGATGGAATTTGACCAGTATCGTATAATATCTTACTAAACAGTTCCAATACTACATTCAGGTTGTTCTCGTTAAAAACTTTTAAAAATTCGACTGGTATTTCATCGCATCCTGTTGCTTTGTCATCGTTCGTTTGATCTATAGCTTTTATCACCTTACTTTTCAATATTTTTGGTCCATTCAGATTAAGAGTGTTCGTAGATATATGACAATAATCCGTAAACAAATCTTTTATGTAATTTGCCCAAGTCTGTAACTGTTCTTCTTTATCTACTTGTTGTTCTCGTCTATTAACCTACCAAACTGTTTTTTCTTGTAAGTATAAGTAAACTCCCTGATTTTTTTATACATATTAAAACTATCGTGTCTTCGTTCTAGCTCTTCTATGTCTTGACATTTTTCTCGTAACCATTTCTCTTTGGATCATTTTATCTTTCTGCTGACAGTTCTATCCAGTTCTTTATATTGTTCAGGATTATTCTTATTTTCCCTCCTTCTGTCCATAAGGTATAATATTTCATCTATCATCCATTCGTTCTTCTTCTTCCGCTCGTAGTCACCAATGACTTCTTTCGCACTGTTGCCAATAGCGTCCCTTAAGTTGATCCAGTCTCTTTCAATATCATCAGTATTGGTTGTTAAAGCAACATTACTATCAATGCTATTTGTAAGCTTTGTATCATTTATATACTGTTTATAAAATTTAGACCTTAATAATTATTACAATTTCTGAATTAACATATATGTAACAAATTGTTTGTTGTTTGTTTGTTAATTTTATTATTTGTCTGCCATAATAAATATAATATAATGTCAGACCAATCAAATGCACTGCTCAAAATGATCAAATCTTAATAAGAGTCGTATCAGTTTTTTTAGGAACCAGCTGTACATATAAGCACATAAGAACTTTTAAGTATATAAGATCTGATATGATGTCAGTAACGTCAAACAAAAATTGCGAAGTTATTACCAAAACACTTAAAAAACGGAACAAAATAGAATTCTATAAAATAATTGTTATACCAACCTGACCCCAATTGTTATATCAAAAGTCGAATAGAGGCACAAGAAATAAAATTTATAAGACGTGTTGAAGGTTGTACCACTCAATATATAAATATAATCTGAATTGGAGAATAAATCTGTGCAAAAATAGTTGGAATGAAGAAGTTCAAAGAAGAAATAAAAAATACTATCTTTCAAATATAGATGTCCAGCAAGGAGAAGCAAAGTAAGCGCAAAAAAGCAATGAGAACTGTAACAATGCTTACTAAAGTAGAAACCCTCAATTTAGAAGAGTGATATCATAGTTTAAACGCGGAATATCCTCAAATTTAAATGTACACAGCGGCCCTCGAAAACTGCCTGTTTTCTCGATTGCAATTTGCGTTTCCTCATAAGAAATTACAGAATATATAAAGTAGTATATTTATTTGTGCTTCTCTATAGTAGACTTGACCAGAAGTTGTCGTACAATGTAGCCAATTCTTGTTACTCTGAGATAGCGCGT
>NW_027313181.1:0-23274 GCF_040954645.1 Diabrotica undecimpunctata
CGCGCTATCTCAGAGTGACATATGACGTTGTGTTGCAGTTTCTTGATTTTTATAAAAATGAGCCAGTCATTTGGATGATCAAACATAAAGAACATAAAAATTGTAATGCAGTTAGTGATGCCTGGAAAAGAATACAAGATAATATATCTGTCCAGTGCACTATAAATGAACTGAACAAAAAAATATTCGCTAATGGCCACATGACCTAGAGGTTCTCGTTTGAGATCCTGCAACATATGGGTGGCGCTGTATCTACAAAAAAGATTTATATATATATGTTTTTCAGTTTCTATATTTACAATGCTATTTTAGTTAATTAAGTACAGGTACTTACCTGCTACGCCTTTTATTGAATGATACCATCCACCATCTTATCTTTTTTTTAATTTAATTAAATAAGCAGACCTCATCACAACACTGCTGAACTTTTGCTCCCCATAATCCGAGAGGTGTGGGAAACAAACCACATTCCATTCCATTAGACCAGAATTCTCCTGCATAGACCACATTAATACTGTGAGGGTAATAATGGAACAATCGGTTCAATGGAACACCCCTATATATGGTTTTTGTTGATTTTGAACGTGCATTTGATAGCTTGTCTCACGCTGCTGTATGGAAAATTTTAGAGCTAAGAAACATCCCGCAAAAAATAATTTCTATTATAAAGTCACTATATACTGATGCGAAATGCAGCGTGACACACAATGGGATCAACAGTGACGAATTCGACGTACTTTCTGGAGTTAGACAGGGATGCGTGCTTTCTCCGTTTCTTTTTAACATAGCTATAAACTATGTTCTCTCCAAACTAGACTCCGACACAAGAGGGATACAATGGACGTTAACCACACGCCTAAGTGATCTAGAATACGCGGACGATATCTGCCTATTAGGTGAAAGGTTCCAAGATCTGGCTTATCAATTGGAAACACTTTCCACTGAAGCCAATTAAATAGGTTTGAAAATCAATATTGGTAAATCCAAGTCCATGAGAATAAATGCAAGGAACAACACGCTATTTACTATCGACAATATGCAGATTGAAAATGTGGAAAACTTTACGTATCTTGGAAGTGTCATAACACAAAACGGAGGTACAGAAGACGATATTCGTATGAGGATACGAAAAGTCCAACAAGCTTTCAGCACGCTCAACCCTGTTTGGAGATCTGGCGAGTATACTACAAGGACAAAGATCCGAATATTCCGATCAAATGCCATGTCTGTTCTACTCTACGGATGTGAAACCTGGAAAGTGACAAACACCCTCACAGACAAACTGCAGGTCTTTGTTAACAAATGTCTACGAAGAATTGGTCGTATATTCTGACCTAACACCATCAGAAACGAAGATCTGCTACACCTGACCGAACAAAAGAGGGTACAAAATTAAATTAAGTCCAGAAAGTGGGGTTGAATCGGTCACACACTCCGAAAAAATAGTTCCAGTATCGCAAAGACTGCCCTAGAGTGGAATCCCCAAGGGAAAAGAAAAGGAGGTCGTCCAGTACAAACTTAGAGAAGATCCATCATGGACGCGATAAGAGGCCAAGGAAAGTCTTGGAATGAGGTGAAGGCCTTAGCGCAAAATAGAACCCGATGGCGCGTTTTCACTGAAGCTCTATGCTCCACTTAGGAGCATATATATATATCACAACAAAAGCTGCGGAAGCAACTACGAGATTTTCCGGACGACCTCTATCCATATTAACCTGCTTCTCATCGCAATTGCAAAGCTCGTATACTTGCAAAGTAGGCAAATAATTGTGTACTTACCAAGTACACGAGTCGTTTGAGTCCGCCTTTAGGGTAGGAACAGGAACACGTACAAGCACCAACAGGCGCGCGTATATATTAACATACTTTGATATGGAACGATACACAAAGAACGCTTGTCTAAACTTGTCGGTGTTTAGGAACAATATAATTGCTACCATGTATACCATTTAGGGCAACACTAAAAAAAATAAAAATCTTCTTCTAGTGCCGTCTCCACTAATGAAGGTTGGCTATAACCATTGCAAATTCGTCTCTATCTTCTGCTTTTCTTAAGAGCGTCTGTATGTTTAACCCGGTCCAGTCGCGAATGTTTTTCAGCCAGGATATTTGTCTTCTACCAGAACCCCTTTTTCTTCGATTTGACCCTTCATAATCAGCCGCAACAACTCGTACTTATCATTTATAAGTATGTGCCCCAAATATGCTGTCTTTCGCCTTTTAATGGTGGTCAAAAGTTCTCTGTCTCTTTCCATTCTGTGCAACATCATTTCGTTCGTAATATGATCGGTCCAAGGTATCTTCAAAATTCTCCTAAAAAGCCACATCTCAAAAGCTTCCAGTTTTCTCATTAAGTCAACATTAACAGTCCAGGCTTCGACACCATAAAGAAGAATAGAGTGGATATAACATTTTACCATCCGATATCGGATTTGCAGATTGAGTCTTTGGTTACTCAGAAATTTCCTCATCTTCAAAAAGGCTGCTCTTGATTGCTTTATTGTTGAGCGAATTTCTGATTTCGGATTCAGATCTTCCGTAATCCAGACTCCTAAGTATTTCATTTTGTCCACTGGCTCAATATTTTCATTTTTTATCTGGATCCTTGTAATGACTTTGCCCCTCTTACTGATAACCATGTTTTTTGTTTTCTTTATGTTTATTGTTAAACCAAACTGTTCCCCAGTATCACAAATTGTGTTTAGTAAAATAAAAATAAAAAAATAAAATAAGTTACATAGGTTCTGCAATATTACAAAAATATGTTTACACATCATCTACTAAAGGATTGTTGGCAAAGTACGTGGTCAATAAATGCCTAACACTTCTTGCCTTATTTGTCGGTCTTCCGAGTGGTTTTTTTATTGTTTGACACAGAAATTACTGCTGTATCAGTTAAATGATACATTTATGTTATTTGAGACTAATAAACTTTGCAAGTACTAAAAACATGATAGTAGGAGGAACAAGATTTCCCCATAAAATGATACACAAAGGAACATGGAAATCCCCTGATAACGAAACCATTAACCAGATAGATCACATCCTGATAGATGCAAGGCACTCTTCCGATCTCATAGACGTCAGAAGCTACCGAGGCCCAAACATTGACAGTGACCACTTTCTTGTAATGGCAAAAATCAGAGGAAGAATATCAAACCTAAAGAAAGATAAACACACGAAACAAGACAGAATTAATGTTGATAATCTGCGCATTGAAACCGTTGCGAGAGAGTATAGGAGACAAATGGACGAAGAAATGGAGAGCCTGGAGGTGGGGGAAAATGTAGAGGAACTGTGGACAAAATGTAAAAACATAATAACTGAGAAAGCAACAAAAATATTGGACTTATGTAATTACTTTCGACTTACAGTAGCCAAGGGATATATAAGAAAATCTAAAAATCAAGTTTTTAAAGTCCAAAATCAAGAATTTTTAACATAAGAGATATCACTATTAGCTATATTTTGGAATTTGATCGACAAAGTCAAATATGCCAAATGATCCCCGGTTTCCCATCGATAGATGAAGATTATACTTTGATATCTACCATTGTGTAAACTTCTAGTATTTAATGTTGGGCTCTTTTTGAAGCTTGACGTAATGTTTGTAATTATAAGTAAAGGTAAAAGGTTGATTTTGCAACCAAAAATGGTAACATATTGATATATATCTACAAATTAGGTCGTACTATTACATATCAGATTGTTTTAGTCATTTAAAAGTTGTATTTGCTTCTTTGTTACAATTTGTTTAATCCCCAATAATGAAATTCTTTGTTTGCGCTGAAAAACATTGTTGTTGGTATAAAACTGATAACGACGTCTAAAATCCAGGGTTGTCATAACCTTAAGACAAAAACGCGCTATCTCAGAGTTGAAATTAGAGATATGAATTATGTGGGTTATGTCGTCGTAATCGTTCAATATTATTATAAAAATGTATCCGATAAATGAAAGTTACAGAATGTAGCTGCTATCGACGTATTTAATTTGAAACATGCAATGTGTTTATACGAGAGCTGATGAAGAAGTTTTGGACTCAGCATTAGTTGAGCAAGGTTCTGAAACTACTGTCTTGTGGCATGGTTAAGTTAAATACTATGTTTTTATGGGATTAAACGACACTTATTGGTTGTGATTGTAATGAAAATCATATTTTTAATCAACTAATATTTGACGTTTTTGTACAAAATATATAAAAATGTGTATAACTAAAGATTTTGTTATTGGTTACCATTTGTTAAAATGGGATTTTCATCAAAGTTGTTTAATTTTTCACATGCCATGTCATATTTTTCGCTGTTTTAATTCCCATCATTCTCTACCTCAATTTTAAAATCATTACCCTACTCCAACCCTTCTTTCCTTCACTTCAACCTCACTCTTTTAGAAATACAGTTTTAAAATAGCAAACGAAAAAGACTCTCTCTCTACTGTTGACTATCGCTAGCAACAGACGTACTCTCTTGACTGTTGACTTTCGCGCTAGCAACAGACGACCTCTCTCTCGACTGTTGACTGCCGCTAGTAACAGACATTCTTTTCCCTCTCTGATAGTTACCCGAAAAAATACCGCGAATCCTCTTTTGAATCGTAGAGAAAACAAACGCAAATGTACTCTATCTCTTGATCTTAGTGTTAGTACCGCGGGACACGTGTTTAGAAACCGTTTAAAGACAGCTCCCCCTAACAACCAAAAGTGAAAGCCTATAAATTACTGCGAGTGTGTCTGAAACAGCAGTATTGGTTCAAGGAAAAGTAACAAAAAACTATCCTCAAAGCTCTTTGGCAATGAAGACAATGACGAAAACGGTCTTCTACGGAGACTCAGAACAGCCTACACCAACACGCAATTACCAGAGTTAGAAAAATAATTCCACTTCAATAAATACTTGTGTCGGCCGATTGGCCGGAGGATTGAAATAGCAGCGTCCTTAGATCTCACCAACGACGGTTCCAAAAATAGACGAATGAAACACAAACAACAAACTTTAGGTAAACAGGGAGAATCCGGCTCGAAGGATCACAATATGTACAAAAAAGAGTGTACATATGTGAAATTATTAATACAATTTCAGTGTATGAGGACTGTATTAAATAGGGCTGGTGCAAATAAATTAAGAAAGGTAGTAAAGGGTTATACACATACTAGCCAAATCAAGTTTATAAAAAGTCTTACCAATACTGCTGTTTTACACACACTCGCGGTATTTATAGGCTTTCACTTTCGGTTGTTAGGGGGGAACTGTCTACCTGTTTCTAAACATGTGTCTCGCAGTACTAACACTAAGATCAAGAGATAGAGCACACTTGCATTTGTTGTCTCTACGATTCAAAAGAGGATTCGCGGTATTTTTCTGGTAACTATCAGAGAGGGAGAGAGAATGTCTGTTACTAGCGGCAGTCAACAGTCGAGAGGGATGATGTCTGTTGCTAGCGGCAGTCAACAGTCGAGAGAGTCTTTTTCGTTTGCTATTTTAAAACTGCCTGTATTTTTAAAGGAGTGAGGTTGAAGCAGAGTAGGAAGGTTTGGAGTAGGGTAATGATTTTAAAATTGAGGGTAGAAAATGATAGGAATTAATACAGCGAAAAATATGACATGGTTTTTTTGCATGTCAAAAATTTAACAATAATCACAGCCCAATAATTATGGCTGAATCCCAGTAAAGCATAATATTTAAGCACTAGTTTTTTTTCCCATTGATTTTTTTTAAATAAAATTTTATTATTATTTACTAAAATGAAAAAAGAAGTGGCAAGAATCCTAAAATTTAGCAGAATATCATTATTTTTATAGCGGATCCCTAAAGGATAAAACAGCACAACAGATAGTATCAATCTTAGTTAAAAGCTGCTTACAGAAACATAAAACCTGGGAAAATGTTAACGAGCGACTTATCGAAATGATACGAAAGACAGTTAAGATTTAATTTCCTCAGAGCGAACTGGTGGTAAGTTCTGAATGAAACAAAATCTGTCTGTCATATTAGTAATTATTTTAAAAATAATGTGTACCAGACGCTACAGCGACATCTGTTAAAAAACCAATAGAACTTATTTGGAATCATTTTAGGAAAATGCATTATCTGTGCTTTTCAAAGCAAACAGACACGAGGAATCTAAAAATTGCATCCCATAATACGTCAACTTATCTAGGCAAAAACCCTCTAGGCAAAAAAGATATTTAAGATTTAATTTCAATACAGAGAAACACCATTCAATTATCCGTATTTCGTCCTTTTGAACTCCTCAGTGCGAACTTGTGGTAAGCTCTGAATGAAACAAAATCTTTCTGTCATATTATTTTTAAAATAATTAAATCTAAACAATTCGCCCCTCAGTATCGGGCAGATTTTTGATTATCAGATGATGCTAAGATCCGGCTTGACATGAGAAAGACCAAACTGCATATTGGTATAGCCGCGATAACATATATGTAGAACGATTTAAATGCGGCAACGTTTAATGTCGCCCTTCTTTTTTACAACCGACCGAATGCCGTCTTAAAAACAAAAGCGTTTTAGTTGAAAAGCAGTTTCGTTAGTAGAGTGCAGAGGGTTTTTTGCTATAATTTATTTATTTTAAATAATGATATGGCATTCATGGGACAATGTGGTTGAAAATATTGCGTATGATAACAACATTTATTTTGTAGAATGTTCCAGTGCCAGTGCCGGTGGAATGTAGTTCCTAAAAAAAGTACCCTTAAAGAAGACTCGAAACATAGCAAGTATGTTTCAATATATACAAAAATCTACATTAATAAATTTGGCCTCGATGAAAAACTGTTGGTACAAACAACTTCTGATTTATCAGAAAGTTCACTTTTAACTATATACAAAATAGTTAAAAATAAACCCAATTATCGCAAGAAGTGATGGGTCTACAAATTTTTAAGACCTATATATGCTTCATTTATAAAACTATTAAAAACCACAATATACGATTGCTACAGAAGCAATGAAATACCTACAATAAAGAATAAGAAAAAAAATTGGATACAACGGTCGGAACATGAACTGTTATAAAACTCTTCAAAATTTGATAAGGAAAATTGGGTTTAAATTTAAAACAATAAATAAACGTAATTATATTATATTACCAATAATTTAAATTGTTATATATTAATTTACTTATTTTGTACTATACTATAATCAAATTAAGTATATTTAAAATGGTATTATAAATGATGAATTATTTGAATTCGAGTAGACGGAGATGGGGGAAGAAATTTAATTAAGAAACGAGGTTCCAAAGATAATAAACCTTTTTTTGAAGTAGTTCCATATTATGATTATGATTATCCTACGTAAGTGTGCAATATTTTAATAAAAAAGTTGGTAACACAATTATAGCATTTATATATAGTAAAGTCTAGTACTTAGATTTTATGTCTTCTATTTAAATGTTTTTTTTTTGCAATTTTGTTGTCCATACCATTTCAATATGGTATTTCCAAAACCATATTTTTTAAATTTAAATACAACAGTTCAACAGGCTTTATTGTAGTCCAAGAAAACAACACCGATTGTTGAATAGAATTGTCTGTAGTGCAGTTACACAAGACTATTACCCGTGAATCCTGCTTCAAATTGACTAAAAGTTTTTCATAAGGAGTTACCATGTTTGAGGGCCGAAACTCGTCACACTGCTTCCTTGCATCTTATCATCCGGTGTTCTAATTTTATATAACATTGTCTAAAAGCGTTTTAATCCAGACTGTCATTGTTTCATTATATGTTTTATCATTATCAAATCATTAGAACGCTAATGAAAGTTTTGAGGACACAATGTAAATGACACCAATATTATAATAAATAGTAATCCAGATTTAGCCATACGGCCTCACACTCCCTCTAAGAGGAAAATTCACTCATCCCAGATACCTACGGTATCAAAAGGATTAAGCTCTGGTGGGGACTCTTTAGCGTGTTATCGAGACCTAGGTGACTTAGTATGCTGGAGTATCTCCCAAAAATGTTTCGTACACATTTGGACGTTGAGAGCAGTACAGCTTTTCTGCATGGTTTTGTAGATATGTTCATTCAGACCTAGCTTTTTTATGTTTTCTTCGGAATGACTCTAGTAGTAGAGAGAATAATAGGTATTGTCTGGCACTTTCCATTCTCCACTTTCTTCGTATTTGAATTTCCAGATGCCTGTACTTAGCGATTTTTTTCGTTCTGTTAACACGAAGATTCTTGTTGTTGGGTATCGCCACATCAATTAATGTTGTTTTTCTCTTTAGTTTATTAACTAGTTTATGTGCCACTGTTTGGTCTGTGAGTACAGTGCGGTCCCAGTATAGCTTGTAGTTGTCATTCTCAAGTATACTCTCAGAAACCTATTGATAATATGAAAGACGGTCTGTTTGAAGAAGTCCCAATTTTATAGCTATTCAGTTGCAGCAAATGCCTGACAGCCCCCGGTAAGATGTCGGCTGGTTTCCTGAGCTTGGCATCCATATCGCATTTGTTATTTTGGACCTGAGGGTTTTTGACGATCATCATCATCATCATCAATCAGCTCTGAGTTGTCCATTGTTGAACATAGGCCTCCTCTAGACATTTCCATCTGCTTCTGTTCTGCGCCTCTGCTATCCAATTGGTCACGATCTTTTGAGGTCGTCGGTCCATCGCGTTGGGGGTCTTCTTCGGCTTCGCTTGTCAGCCCGTGGTCTCCACTCAAGCAATTTTTTTGTCCTAACTGTCGTCTTTCATTCTTGCAACATGTCCTGCCCATCTCCATTTTTGCCTTGTAATATGTTCGATAATGTCTTCCACTCCGGTTCGTCTACGAACTTCCTCGTTTCTTATTCTATTTCTTAAGCTTATTCCAAGCATTGATCCCTCCATCTTTCGTTGTGTCCTTGTCAATTTTTCGGCTGATGTTTTTGTGAGAGGTTTTGACGTTATATTTCAGGTATTTTTGGTTGGTATAACCTGATCCTGAATGTCAGTAGTGAACTTTCTGTTTTAGGGGACATCTTTCCTGATGTCAGTCAATAGTTCGACACTATATAGTCGACATGGTCTTGACTGACCTTAATGGGATGTCGCTCGTGCAGAGGTTTACCCATCTAGGTGTGCATTTTTTCATTCTTAGTAAGATGGTTTATGCGCATTTCTGGTTCTGTCAGTTTGATCGGTGTTGTATCATCTACTGCACAAATTGCGTTATGTAGAGTAGATGTCTCAGCCTGCACCTGAAAATAAATTCTTAAATTAATAATCTGTTTTTCTAGTTGCTCAATTATATCCCATCGTCCTCGTCCTCCTAAATACCGCGTAATGTAGTTTTTCTACTGCATTTCGAGGAAGGTGTTTTTGTTCCTTTGTGAGGTGTGTTCGTACTTTTCGCTGAAGATATTCTATATCCGTCTTGTCAACTAAACAATACCAAATACTGCTATGCGCGGAACATGCGTAGGTGTTTAGTGCTTAAACTAATTTTACTATTAAGGTGTGAACTAAGCAGCTGGTTTTACCCTTCGTATAAACTCAGTAGTTATCTCAGTTTTCATTTGCTTATGGTCTACTTCCGCGCTTGCTTTATTCCGAAGTATTTATACATATCATTTTCACCCATGGCCTTGATATTCTGGCAATTTTGCAAATCCGCCGGGTTAAACCTTTCCTTTGATTATATTTAAGCCACGGCACTTGTCTAGACCAAAGTGCATACTAATATCATTAGAGAAATTTTCTACTGTATTTAGCATCTGATCCAGGTAGCTTCGACTGGAAGCAAATAGTTTTAAATCATCCATATACAATAGATGATTAAGTGTTATTTTTGATGCTAAAACCTGTGTCATTCAGTCAGAAGCTGGGATAGGGAGTTCATCGCTAGAAAAAACCACAGTGGGCTCAACACGATCTCCTTGAAATAGGCCCCGGTTGATGCAATATTTTCAGATTCGATATTGTTTTCACCAGATATTTTGAGGTGAATTTTGTCTTCCAATCTGACATTATATATTTTAAAAAGGTCTCTATTTTATCATCGACTTATATAATTTTAATATATCTATAAACCATTCATGCGGCACAGAATCAAACGCTTTCTTGTAGTTGATGAAAGTAGTAAAAGATTTCGTTTTTAGCTATTATATGCTTGGTTAGAAATGACAGAGTCGATGAGAGTTGTTCTTTGCAGCCCATGGAGCCCTTAGCGCATCCTTTCTGTTGAGGCTCTATGATATTATTTAGAGCACAGTGTTGGTTGTAACGCCGGGCTACACAGGATGTGACCAATTTATACAGAGTTGAAAGACAAGTAATTGGGCGGTACTTGGTTGGATCTTGGGTGTTATTTTGATCTTTTGGTATTAAATAAGTTGTTCTCTGGGTTAGGGAACATGGTATTTTCCTGCGGATTAAAAATGCGGTGATTAATTATTGCTGATAAGCACTCATGAATGAAAGCCTTTCCCGTCGTGTTCTGGTCTTAATGCCCATAACTTTAGCAATTGCTGTTGTTTGCACAGTAAATCAGCGTGTGCATATATTCCAATGTATGGGACTTCTACGATTATAATTGGGCAGGGCTTCAGTGTTCACAATTTGTAACAGCACACCTAGTTTCTTACAATAGTTTATTTTTGGCAGCGGTGGTCTGCTAAGTGGGGTTGGTCAATTAAACTCTTGTACGGCGCGTGCCATTTTGTTAACCAGGCTATCGTGCAACTCGTTGTCCTGCTGTGTATTATCAGGTTGAGTTTCTTGTTCTTGTATGAACAACCTCAGGAATCGGTTCTTATATTTCATTAAGGGCGTGATTTCCAACTACCTCTTGATTATGAATCTCCCGTTCGACTTCGCTTCCGATGGTATTGCGTGTAGTCTCTGGGATGAGATTATTTCTGATAATTACCCGGTATTGATCTGCTACTCGTACTCAGATACTTGCATTCTGGGTACTCTCTGCAAAATTCAGCTTACAGATTTTGTAGATAGCCGATCGTTTATTGACCAAGGTTTGTCACCTTATAATAAAAGCGCAAAATATTTTCATTCATGGACACAGTCCATTTCATGCGCTGCCTCGGTCGTCCCGCTTGAGTGAGCGCCGGATGATGTTTCCAGCGCAAAAGATTCAGCGAGTGGAGCTCTTGTTGTTGTTTGGCTCGCTTATGGTTGTTGTTTCTTGTTGGGCTGTAGCTGATTATATGACAGGGGCTCGCCTCCTCAACACCCTGCCACCGACGTCTCGCATGCTGTCACGTCTAGCGCCGGCTCCAGACGTGCCCTGGCGATCCCCACGATAAATAGTAATATTATTACATAATGACGGTATTAGATTTTTGTTTCGATACAGAGCAGCGACAAGCCGCTTATATCCCGCTAAATTGTATAATTACTTCTCATTTGATAATTGTATATTTTGGTACTATAATGCGTTGTACTTTATATATTGAAGTTTTTGAAAACAAAAGTTTTCAGTGTTTTATTGTTATATATTAATATTTTTTATATTAAAGCTTTTTTTAGATGTTCTTATCAATGTCTTCCATCTAAATGAGCTTGTTTATAAATATTCTAGTATTATCTTATTACTTTTCATTCGATAATTGTCTATTACGTAGTATTCTTTCTGTCCTCTGTAAAAATTTAAGCGGAATTTTTGGGCGTGGAAATACCAAATTATATTGTAGAAATAAAAGACGCCTAATCAAATTTAAAACTTTTTAAGTAAAGCTAATCTCTGCCTGCTATTCTATTTGCTATTTCTATTGTTGACATACTTTGTTGCATTTGATGACATCAACGATGTAATATAACTTGGTTGACATTAATTTCGATTTTCAAAATAAAAAAAGGCTTTCTTGTATAACCTTGTTGACGCCTGCGCCTTGAAAACTAATCCCGAACTTTTTGTAATATGTTTAGGGTATGCCCCGCGAACGCGCTATCTCAGAGTGGTTATAACTATTTAAATACACTGACTTCAAGCAACAAAATTTGACAACGGATTAGTATTACTAAAATAGACAAATAGATAAAAGCATGAGCCATCACTCCCTCAAATTTACTAATCTTCTTCTTCAAGTGCCATCTCCGCAGCGGAGGTCGGCAATCATCATAACTATTCGGACTTTTGAGACGGCTGCTCTAAAAAGTTCATTTGATGTACATCCGTACCACTCTCTCAGGTTGCGCAGCCATGACATTCCACGCCTCCCTATGCTTCTCTTTCCTTGGATCTTTCCCTGCATAATCATTTGGAGCAAGATGTATTTCTCTCCACGTGTAATATGTCCGAGATATTCCAATGTTCTTGTTTTAATTATATTTAAAATTTCTATTTATTTATGCATCCTTCTCAGAACCTCTTTGTTTGTGACGTGTTCTGTCCACGATATTTTCAGAATTCTTCTATACACCCACAGCTCGAATGATTCCAGTTTTTTCATTAATGTCGCATTCAAGGTCCAAGATTCCATTCCATAAAATAAAGTCAAAAAAACATAGCACCTCGCCAACCTAACTCTAAGTTCCAATTTTAAATCCCTTGTACATAGCACTCTTCTCATTTTGTTGAAATTTGCTCTAGCCTTTTCTATTCTGATTTTGATCTCCTGAATGAAATCATTTGTGGAGTTAATCATTGTTCCCAGATATGCATATTTGTCCACTTGTTCGAGGCTAGTTCCGTTTATTAGAAGATTCTCGTTATTTCTTTGAGTTTTCGATATTCTCATAAATTTCGTCTTCTTGATATTCATTGTAAGACCATACTCTTTTCCATACTTCGCTATTCTGGTCACCAGTCTCTGAAGATCTTCAATATTTTCGGCTAAGATCACAGTGTCGTCCGCATATCTAATATTGTTAATGGGAACTCCATTTACCTTTATTCCAGCTGTTTCACCCTCAAGAGCGTTTTTCAGGATCTCTTCTGAGTAGGCATTAAAAAGAATTGGCGACAATACGCATCCCTATCTCACTCCACATCTTATTTCAATTTCTTCTTACAGCTGTTCGTTAACACGTACTTTTGCTCGCTGTTATAGTATAAAATTGATATGATCCTGAGGTCGTTGTAGTCAATCTTCTTTGATTTCAGGACATTCATTAATTGTTTATGTCGTGCTTTATCAAATGCTTTATTATAGTCAATAAAACATACGTATATATCTTGATTGACGTCCAGGCATCTTTGTATCAGTATATTAAGTGAAAAAAGAGCTTCACGCGTTCCTAGCCTTTGCGAAAACCAAATTGTGTATCATTAACGTCTATGTCCAGTTTGTGATATATTCGGTTATGGATGACTTTTAGTAGTAACTTTAGCACATGAGACATCAAGCTAATGGTGCGGTAATCGCTGCATTCTCTTGCGTTTTTCTTTTTGTGAGACAAATAAAAATCGACGTTAACCACTCTTTGGGTAATACGCCTGAACTATAAATTTGGTTCAAGAGTGTCACTAAAACATCAATGTGCTTCTCATCTAGAATTTTTAGGATTTCTATAGGAAGCATGTTAGGTCCAGTGCTTTTCCCACTCAAACTTTACCCAAATACACAAATACAAGGGTGGAAATCTAGGTGACCGTATCTACCATATAGTTGCATCTATCGGAATGTTAAATCTATCATCGTGCTCATAGCTTAAAGGATTCTTTATGGAGACCGGATTATGGCAGACTCCTTCGGCGTAATCGTCCCCGGTCCTTCATGACATTTTCTACATGTATAAAGTTCTTTTTTTATGTATATGTTACGAGCAATGTCCGAAATTGGACAATCCTAGCATTATACGGAAAATCTTGTCCACTTCTAGCATTGTACCCCTTTACTATACAATCTCCGAAATAGACATAATAGTCAAACTTTGTATAAAAGAATTGTTGTTCAATGTTCGAATTTCAATAAGTAGCTTTGCGTCAAAGCTTGGGAGAATATGGCCGATATCGATTTATATCGATTTTTACGATTATTCCCCATTTGTTATTAAAGACAAACAAACATCAATGAGGTTAAAAATCCATAATTAATTAGGGCTTCTGATTTCTGGGTTTTATGATTAAATTATTTTAAATTATCATACCCATCTCTTGAAAATCTGAAATGTTTGAAAATCATTTCGGACATTGTACAGTTTGTGGGTACAATGATAGAAGTGGACAATAATTTTCGTACAATGCTAGGATTGACCAATTTCGAGCTTTGCTCGTAACATGTATATCAAAAGAAAGATGGTATGTCTCTCATTAGTGACATAAAAAGATTAACACTTTTTTGGTAATTCCAGAAATATTTATAAATCAAGGATATTCAACCTTACATAATCAGTAGTTAACAAAACAATATTTTGAAAATTTGCATGTTTTCGTTATCAAACTTTTTAAATTTTTCGTTTTTATTGGAATAATTTTGTTTCTATTCTAAGATATAACTCGTTTAATATTGCCACATTCCAGAGATATGTAGTTAATATAATGAATGAACTTTTGGTTATTTACTATTTGCAAACTAAAACAAATCTAATCCAAAACTTAACGCGTGTGTTATATAATCCTTAACATAACAGAAAATTTCCTGACTGTAGAATTTTGATAATTACTTGCACTGCTGTTATCTATTAAAATGAAACATTGTGGATTTTATTTTATTTTTAAAACTAATATTCTTGTTACCATGATGATAAGAAAACAAACTCGATGCAGTTTATCTATATTCGGATATTAACAATATTGATACATTTTTATTATCGCCTAGCTTACATCAAATATTGTTATGACAAAGTTAACCAACGAATTGTCTCAACAATTTAATTTTGATAAACTATTATTGTTTACCAATTAATATCGTCAAAGTGTTGTACTTGTTCTATTATATAAAAAGGCGAACAATTACGCATATATATATATATATATATATATATATATATATATATATATATATATATTCGTTAAACGCTTGATTTAGCCATTGGGTAAAAAAAGCTCAGACACGTTGATTATATTTTTGAGTTGCGCATTTTTTATGCAAGAATATGCAAGACTATCTTGAAACTCTTTTAAAACATTATTGAGGGTATCAGCACTAATTAATTGAATCCGGTTCTAAGTCTCTCTTTAAGTTCATCAACATTATTAGGTCTGTTAAAGTAAAATTTTGAACTTATACTGATCAGGAGATTCAGCTGGCACTCTAAAAATCCTCGTCTGACAATCAATATATTAGGAAAAACAATTTTTAGTTATTCACGTACATGTCGAGTGTAATGCGGTGGTTCTCCATCTTGCTGGTACTATACGAATTTTCCGGTAAAGTATTTTCCACCTAAGAAGACCCCTAAGAATTTCCCGCTTTGCAATTAAATGCTGTTAACTTTATTACTAGTGGACCAGGTAAGCGGCGGTATATTTTACACTACCTTTATGAATAATATTTTACTGCTCTGTTGTTTCAATCAGCACTGCTCAATAAGTTATCGTTTATTGGTTTTAATATTTTATTGCAATAGTACGAGTACGTAATATTTATTTAAACAGTAAATTTATTACATGTTATACAATCAAAGTTATGCCTTTACAACATATTATTTGAAAAATAAGCAGTACCAAGTGTCATAATAATTGTAATCCCCTTTATACATACTTTAAAAATTTGTTTAGTAATGTATTTCTTAAATCCACTTCTTCTTCAGGTTCCTTCTCCTATCGGAGGTTGGAAATCATCATCGCTATTTTAATTTTATTGGCCGCGCTTCTGAATAATTCTAATGATCTGCCTGCACCCGAACCACTCTCTCAAATTTCTTAGCCAGGATATTTTGCGTCGTCCTGGGTTTCTCTTCACTTGTATCTTCCCTTGCATAATTAATCTAAGTAATACGTACTTCTCGCCCCTCATTATATGACCCAGATATTGAATCTTTCTAATTTTAACAGTTTTTATGACTTCACATTCTTTCTTCATTCTTTGTAAGACCTCTATATTAGTTACTTTTTCAGTCCACGATATTCTGTGGATTCTCCTGTATCACCACATCTCAAAGGAGTTTAATTTTTTGATTTCAGACTGTTTTATTGTCTACGCATACTTGCAGTATATATAAAAGACAAGCTATCTCAAAATATAGATAATGACATAGGGGAATATCAATGTGGATTCAGAAGAGGGCGCAGCACAGTGGATCAAATTTTCCTACTGCCCGAAATACAAGCAGAAAGCTACGAATATGGGAAAGATACAATGGCCCTATTCATCGACTTTAAACAAGCGTTCGATAGGATAAAGCGCAAAGAAATATACAAAGCACTACGTGAAATGGGAATTAGTGAAAAACTGATAAGAATGGTAAAAATGACACTCCGAAAAACAGATAATAGGGTTAAAATAAATGGCGAAGAAACAGATAAGTTTGAGGTTAGTGAGGGGGTGCGACAAGGAGACCCACTGTCATCGCTGTTGTTCAGTATCGTCCTCGAAGTTACCATCAGAGAAGCTGGAATCAACAGGTCAGGACTTATATATCAAAGAAAACACCAATGCTTAGCATTCGCTGACGACATTGTACTGATAGCCAGAAGTAAGCAAGAATTAAAAGAAATAATAAAAAGATTAGAAATGAAAGCGAGAAAGAAAGGGATGTACATAAATGAAGAAAAGACCAAATATATGGAATGGACAGAAAGAGATTACCTACAAGAACAATATCTGACAGTAATAACAGATGAAAAAACATATAAATTTGAAGAAGTAGAAATATTCCAGTATTTAGGAGCGACATTCACGAGAAGACCAAATATGAAGGAAGAAATCCAAGCGAGAATTATGGCCGGTAACCGTTGTATTTTTGCACTAAACAATTTATTAAGAAGCAAAAACATATCTAGAAGGGCTAAGATAAGAATATATAAGACAGTAATAAGACCTATTGTATTATATGCCAGTGAAACATGGACAATGAACAAATCCGAGCAAGTCTTGCTGCAAGTCTGGGAAAGAAAAGTCCTCAGGAAAATATTTGTAGGTAAATTATGGAATGGTATATGGATAAAAAGACCAAATATGGAATTAGAGGAGATGTATGGAGAGCCGAATATCGTAGGGATCATAAAGTCACAAAGACTGAGATGGTTGGGACACATCCAAAGGATGGAAAACACGAGACTGCCAAAAAGAATGCTAATGGGAGGAATAGGAGGGAAAAGGAAGAAAGGCAGACCGAAAACCAGGTGGAAAAATACCAAACTGGAAAAATAAAGCAACAAACAGAAAAGAATGGAAAAGAATAGTAACCCAAGCCATGGACCTTCTAGGCCTGGAGAGCTAAATTATATATATATATATTATTGTCTACGCTTCCATGCCGTATAGTAAAGTAGAAAAAACGTAACAACGTAGCATTCTTGTGCGGATCTCTAGAATAAGGTTACGGTTGCAAAGTAAGTTCTTCAATTTTATGAACGTGTTTCTTGCCATTTCTATTCTAGATCTGATTTCTTTTGTTTGATCTCCATCTTTGGTTAGCCACGTTCCTAAATATTTATATGTTGTTACTCTTTCGATCATTGTATTATTGATGATCAGGTTATCTACATTTTGTGGTTTTTTTGAGAATATCATTGATTTCGTTTTCTTGAGGTTCATTTGCAGTCCGTACCTTTCACATGCATTGTATACATGTTGTATTATGTACTGTAGATCTTCCATGTCACTTGCAAATATGACCGTATCGTCCGCATATCTAATATTATTAATACTATTTCCGTTGACCAAAATACCTTCCACAATATCCAATAAAGCTTCTTGAAATATCACTTCACTGTAGACGTTGAATAAGAGTGGTGAAAGTATGCACCCTTGTCGAACTCCTATAAGTATACTTACTTTCTCTGTCAGTTCTCCTTCTACTCTTATTCTTGCTTTCTGATTTTGATACAGATTCGATATAATTTGTAGATCTCTTATTGTTTTCTTGTTTATATCTTGTTTTCATTGTAATTTTTTGTATCATTTTTAGTAACTTGTTGTCCATTTCTTTTTCTCTTAGTATTTTCGATAGCTTCTGTCTTTCTACTTTATCGAAGGCTTTTTCTAGGTCAAGAAATGCTAGGTATATTTTTCTTGTAGCGCTTTTTGTGTTATCTATTTTGAAGTAAATATATAATTCTGTATACTTTTACCACTTCTAAATCCACTTTGTGCTTCGTCTAATATGTATTTTATCAATATTCTTAATAGTTGATTATTTTTTCAAGAGACATATATTATTGACACTTTCCAATCTTCCGGGATGTCTTCATTTTTCCATATTTTATTAATTATTTTTACTAATATTTGTCCTCCAATGTTTCTCATGTTTTTTATAATTTCAGTGTTTCAGCTGCAGAAGATACTGATGATTTTTAATATCAAATATCACATGTTGAGTCCTGTTTAATATGAGAATTCACTGTCAGTCTATCTTGTTTACACCAGTTATCAAAAAGTTATTCATATTACAGACATATTTCACTTATGCCATGGATACATAAAACCTTTGAAAGAATAATTAAAACCGAGTGGGTTAGTGGTTAAACATTACTGGTGAACTTTCAACTACACAATATGGTTTTAAAAAAGGATTTGGTACGATCGATGCAGTGACACATATAGTTACCTACATCGAGATAATCCTAACTGAAAATAAATACTATGGATCGATGTTTTTGGATGTAAAATGAGCCTAAGACAGTGTTGTCTGGTTCATTTTACGGGAAAAGATGATGCAATTACAAGTTCTAGTAGAAGTTCCTTGTGGCTTCATGACGCAGAAGCCACAAGGTTCTCATCTTCAACGCAAGATATGGTCCACAATTAATGGTCATCATGTTCGCAACTTAGATTCAATAGATTATATTATTTAAACTCCATATTGGTTTGTAAAGCTTAGTTAAAGTGTTAAAGTTTGTAAAGTGTATTTATTATTATTAGTGTTTGTGGAAATTAAGTCCAAGTTTATCATCACTGCTCCAAATTTTATCAAATATCTGGATAAAACCATTAGGATACGACGCTGAAATTTCTTAATAAAAGATTGCAAATACCAACACTATTAAATAATGTCATACTTGGGGCAACGACCTGAAAAATGCAGACGCTACAATCAACAAAATGCATAAAAACAAAATGTGTTTTTTATGTATTATTAAATATTTTAAGCAGATATAATAACTATAATAAATAACTGTCCCGGGTTGTTAAGTTGTTTTTTATTTAAATAATACTTATTTTTACAATTATAACAATTGTGTGATATCAATATTATGTACATTAAAAATAACAATTCATCAGCAAACGTTTTGAATATATTATAAAGAATAAACTCTCCTAACTCACGACTATTTTATGGTTTAAATGATTAAAAGTAAATAAAATATGGTCATCATCACTGACGTTACAGCTTATTGAGAAAACAACTGCCAGTCTATTACACTAATTATTTTTTTAGCATTCTCGTCCACTCCATATTTCCATGAAGTTTTGGCCCACCCTTATATCTACGTTCCCCATGTGGAAGAATTTTTCTGTTGATTTTTTTTAAAGTAATTTTGGATAGTGTACATAATAGGGCATCTCCCTCACATAGTATTTTACTAACATCATTTTTGTATCAATTCTTTTTAAATTCAGACATTACCAGGAATTTTTGCACTCTATTGCTATAGGCACTCTCAAAGTCAATGTAGAAGTAGTGTATTTATATTTTTTTGTACGTGTATTACAAAGGTTTTTTATATAATTTGTGGATAAATATACTGATTTTTATATACATAGATTATTACCTACATAGATTTTTACATACATAGATTTCTAATTACTTTCGTTTTTGACAAGCATTGACTTATGCACATTAATTTTTACACGAACGGATGTTTATATTTGCTTATATATTCCTATTGAGTAAAGAAAACTTTTTTTTTGTTTAATTAATGGCTTTGGATAACTTGATCCATTCAGCCACGATAACGTATTTGACTACTTGAATTTGTTAATGATGTATTGACCTATTGCATTTGTTAACAAAATAGTACTTCGCATAGAGGTAGATTAAAAATATAATGTAAACGCCAGTAACACAAGACTCAGTAGATTGATAAAAAACCATACATTCATTCGTTTCATTCAGTGCCCTAACCAACTTAAAGTAAATATTTAGAACCAACAAGGGATTACATAATGTAGGAATACTTTTCACGCTAAGGTGCCTTTCATAGCAACTTTATTACAACACAAGACAGGCAACGGCTAGGAGGTAACTATATAACATAAGGATAGACAGAGGGAACAAAGCTAGATTTATACATTCACATTACACATTCCATCCTAAATTTTTCTTTTAGTCCTTTTTAAATATTCTCAAAAAATTTGGTTAAACCTAATATTATGACGAGAGATATATAAAATGGAAGATTGACACTGAGGAAGAGGTATTTGTTCTTTTATCAGATTTTCCAATAGATACTTAATAGCAGCATCTCATTATATATGCACCCGAACATCCAATGATTGATATCGTCAGTGTTACCATTACAATCACAAAGTTCTGTTTCACTTAAATTAAATCTATGAAGATAGGCTTTCACAGTAGCATGATTAACTAGGCATCTAACAAACATTGAATATACTCTTCTACTGGGATGACTTCTTGCCGCAAAAGGCACAGTAGGTAAAACAGGGTGAATTTTTGTATAAAGGTTGTTACTTCTGTTACAAAAAGCATTCCATTCAATTTCCCAGTTTTCTTTTAATTCTTGTTTACGCAGCGAAACTAAATCACTTCTATTGAACCAACTAATTTCTAATCCTTTTGAAGCCGCTTCTTTAGCAAAATAATCTGCTTTGGTGTTACCCGAGATACCAGCATGTCCTTTTACCCAAATGAAAGAGACGGAATTATTTCTTTCAAGTAGCTTTAGTTGATTTTCTAAAATTTTGACGATAATACTGTTTTTGTATAAATGCTTATTCGAATTATCTAAAGCAGACAACGCAGATTTTGAATCCGACATGATTACTATTTGTTGATCAGACATTCTTTTCTCGATAGTCCATTCCAGAGCTTGATATATTGCATACAGTTCTGCGGAATAAATGGAACATTGTTGGTTTAATTTAAACATAATGTGTTCTTGATTGTTTTGGATATATACCGCACAACCAACTTCCAAAATGGATTTTGACCCATCTGTGAAAATCCTATATGGCTTATCAAATTTGGCAAGTTGTTTCTGAAGTTGAATGGCGTTGTTATCCTCAAAAGTAGGGAAATAAACTTTGGTTTGGGAATAAAGAATATTGAAATTAGATTGGAAGAAATTAGTTTCAGCTGGGATTTCTAAATAGGAAGAAACATTAGGAAATGCTATAGCTAAAGTTGGAGAATTTTTGTTATGCCACCATTTGTCAACTAAATTAGACACAGATATGTCTGATATTTTTTGCAATAGGTAGGATTGGTTATTACTTTGACATTTAAGGATAAACTTTTCAGCTAAAAAAAGACGTCTTAAATGTAGTGGAGGTTCCATACATTCAGCTAATAGATTTTCGGTAGGCGTAGATTTAAGTGCACCTAAAACCAAACGTAGAGCTTTGTACTGGATTCGGTCTAATTTTTTAAGTCTAGTATTTGTAGCAGACCCATATAAAAAGCAACCATAGTCAATAACTGACCTGGTATATGCCCTATAAAACATTAGATTAACCGTAGAATCAGCGCCCTATTGGTAGCGGTTAACTACTTTTAAAATATTTAGGCTTTTTTCGCATTTAATTAAACAGTTATTAATATGTTCTTCCCATGTTAATTTAGTATCAAGTGTGACGCCAAGATAAGTATAGTGTTTTTGGACCGGTATACTTAGATTATCAATTCTAATGCTGGATATATTCGGTAAGCGATGACGAGTAAACAACACCACAGCGGATTTATTCGAAGTAAGTTCCAACCCTTGGTTAAGAAAGTATTCTCTTGCACTGTACATAATTCGTTTTATTGAATCAATACATTCCTGATAAGAATTTTTAGAAGTATAAAGACAGAAATCATCGGCGTATTATAAAATATTACAATTAATTTCCATACCATGTAGATCCATAGTGTATAGATTAAACAAGAGAGGACTAAGCACAGATCCCTGCGGCAAACCTTGATAAACTAACCTTGGACCAATCACTTTATTATTGCACCGAATGAATACTTGTCTATTAACAAATAGATTAACCAATACCTGTGCACATCTAGTTGGGACTCCTTAGTGGTCTTAGTTTTTCGAAAAGTAAGTTTAAGATAACATTATCATATGCTCCCGAAATATCTAGAAAAAGTGCTGCCAAATAATCATTATTTGAGTAGGACAATTGGATATCAGTAGTTAATTGTGACAGACAGTCGATGGTTCCTTTATTTCTCCGAAAACCTAACTGAGCTACCGGGAATATGCCTTCTTTTTCACACCACCATTCCAATCTAGTTTTAAGGACCCGTTCAAGTGTTTTTAATAGACATGACATCAAAGAAATGGGTCTTAAAGAAGTACGATAATTTATTTTAGGTATAGGAATGACCAGACATTGCTTAAGAGAATCACAATTATCTCCTTTTAGTAAAATGTTGTTAAATATCTTGCATAGATAATCTATAGCAATTTCAGGAAGATTTATTAACATGAGGTAGTTTATAACGTCCATACCTGGAGATGTATTTTTTGAAATTTTAATGTTTGCTGTAAGTTCCCTAGGAGTGAGTAAAAAGTGGGCATCGATATGGTTCTCTGGTATATTTATTGGTAGATGAAAAGAGTCGGGAGCAATTTTAGATAAAAGTTGTTTAACTGCTGATTCATCGTTAATTAAAGAAAACTTAAAACTGACGAATAGACACAGGTCTCTTCTAGACACTCACGTAGAACTGTTAAAATACTTACCTCACATTGAATCAACACTTCCAGTAATATGTTATTCATGCGTTAAGCGTGTGTGTCCTAATCTCAGTTTGTTTATTATAGTTTGGTCATTCCTGTTGCTACCCTTATTCTTCCATCTTGTAACTGTTGTTTTTATGTCTCGTAGTTTTTGTTGGGATTGATTCCTTTGTTAAAGACACCGTTCTTTCAATGTCGAGTTAATCCGGTAATGTAAATCTTTTTTATATGTAGCTTCTCTCTTCGTTGTTAACTGAAGATTTTGCGCAGCATCTACTCTTTCATTACCATGTATACCTACATGTGGCAGAATCCACATAAATTTTACACTCTGAGATAGCGCGT
>NW_027313182.1:0-23271 GCF_040954645.1 Diabrotica undecimpunctata
CGCCGCTATCTCAGAGTAACAAAACCTATGAAGGCTGTTTTAGATTTGTAGACCAAATTATTCATTTTAAGTCCTTTTTTGGTTCAGTTTATTGAATTATGTCATTACTAGGTTGAAGTAGAACAGTTGTTAATTTTAACTTCTTTTTTGGTTCAGTTTACTGAATTATGTCATTACTAGGTACGCAATAATTATATTAGAAGTTTATCTGTTCTCAAGTGAGAAAGTCACTCTGGCCGAAACAGCTGTAGTCATAATAATTTAAAATAAATTTTTATTGTTAGATAAAATGAATTTCCATCAAGTAACGGTCGATCCATCACTTATATCTATTTTGGATCTGATTTGAATGTTAATTGTTTTGAGTCATATGTTGATATTTGCAACTTTTTTATTCGTGGCAGAAGTATTAGATTACAAATTATCACAGAACATGCATAATCTACACAAGAAACACAAACACGAAAATTAAACTTAAGCTTGCTTAAGTTAAATTTTCCATAATATGGACTAGCAGACATAAGATCATCGAGGCTACACTGGAAGGGACATTTAGGGCAGGAATAAATATATGTATAGTTGTCTGCACCTCGCCGTAAACACACAGGTCCGACGGAACGGGGAAACCCCATTTTTAGAGTGTTTTCCCGGATCTCGCTGTTCCAGTCCGCACCGCAGTCTGATGAGAGATTTCCAGACTTCCTATGTTTCGAGATGACTAGGCGCCAGTTCTTCCAGTGATTGCATCTAGTGGTGGTCCTTTGCTGATAAAATGAGTTTGGTGTTCGAAGTCTTGTGTTGTTCGGAGGAAACTGTTTCTTGATTTTAGTCTTTGGATAGCTAGTTGGGTTTCATACAATGGATGTTCGGGCATGATGGACCTTTCCCTTTCACTATATGCGCCTGCCTTTTGGCGGATCGTGGGAGGTGTGATTCCTGTCAGGTCCTATCTGCGGGAGTTGGTTACGAGCATCCGATAATAAGTCTGCTCGATCACCCTACTTGCTGTGGGCGGACTTGTGCTAGATAGGAGAGGCATACCACCGGCAGGGAAGCAAAGAGCTAGTGCTGTTATTTTAACGACTTGGTGTTTAGCGCTTCAGCTTGAGCCTGTAATTTTGCGTAGAATATCGTTTCTGAGACTCACTTTTATTTTGGTGTTAACGCAGTATTGTCTGAGAGTTAGATATATTGAGATATATCTGAGGTACGCTCAGGTAATTCGAGTAGTAGCAAAGCTCTAGTGGCGTTCATCTCCATGTGATGCGCATTTTTCGGGATGACATCCCGACATTAAGACATTAAAGAACTGCAGACCCGTAACCCTGAACTAAAAGTTATGTAGTACTGAACTACTAACTAAAATTTTAATGGTAAGGTTAACTTCTATATTAGACAACTACCAGTCACGGGAGCAAGCTGCCGTATATAATATAATAGAGCATTAGGCAATAATAAATACCTTACAGAACGGAAAGATTTGATTATAGCTATATAGAGCTAATATCTAATATATGCGACGAACATGCGATTAAAGATGAACTGTGATAAAACTAAAACTATGACCAACCAATAGTTCTTAGTAAACATAATATTCTACAAGCATCTAAAATCACTTTTTATCTTTTTGTCTATCTATTTGTCTGTCTTTCTCAGATCAAATTTCTTTTAGCTCCAAAATTCTTAAGATATAAAAAAATCATAATAAATTTTCTTCATTTTGATTTATACATTGTTTCCAGGCTTGCCTTGCCGTGAATTTTTTACGAAATCTCCTTTTTACATCCTTGAAAGCAGCGTTCTCTTATCGAGTTGTTTTCGCTGCCCGGTCTTTTTACATTTATCTGTGCTTTTCTTCCTAAAAATTGTAATTTTGGATCACTCCGCAGTTTTAGTTGTAGTTTGAATCCCTCTCGCCTTTCACAAGGTCATCCTTATAGGATTTTAAACGGTTTCAGTTGTTGGTTGGGTAAATAGAACTCCCCGTTATGAAATGTCAGAGGAAATTCTTGAAGAATATCTCAAGACATAATCCCCGCGTTTCGCTGTATACTATGCTGCTTTGTCCTTAATCCTTTACTCTATTTCAAGTACTAAGGACACTCCGCATTCTTTATTTATATAAAGCTGAGCTTTTGTAATAAGATAATGTTTTAGTGAATAATCTACCGTACTAATAGGGAATCTTACTTAAATACCAAAATCCTTATAAATCTTGATACAAATAAAGAGCAGTATTAAGTTAAACTTATTAGTAATCGTTTTATGTATTTTTCTATTGTAACGTACCTATGTCCCTAAAGTTTCGGACAATTTTAGATTTAAGAGTATTGTTGGTAGAAAGCATTGAATTAAGTTGCCATTTATTAGGCCAAAGTTAGTAAACAACTTACGATATAAACAATGTCAATTTGACAAATACGGTTCGTTAAGATGTCGTAGTCGTCAAAGTATTTATCGCTTAATTGGATATGTTCCAAAACGCAATATTGTAAAAATTTTTAGTGCTCAAAACATGTCTGTGTCAACGATTTACAGACAATTAAAAACAAAAAATTTTATTAAAAATCCTTTATAAAATGTATATAATTTAAAAACCAATCGGGCTATATCACAAAACGTTATTCGGATTCCATATTCCATCATCAGTTGCACTAGGTAGGCATATATGTATTGAGCCACTAAATATGTGAGTAAAACGCGTTAAAAATTGTTTTTTTAAATTTAGTTTACATTATAATGGTGGTAAATATTATGATGTTAAAGTTACCAGTGGATTTGGTAGCATGGCGACGTATGACTCCACGTGAAGTTGCTGGTCCTGAGACGATGTGCCCTCGTAGAAAACAGAACCTTCTATGATCAATAGGAAACCAGATAGCATTTTTTTCTTAAAAGCATATTTCCATTGTTCTATTAACATTAAGAGCTGAAACTTGAACAAATTGTAAAAGGAGATCTAACTTGTATGATCCAACTGATAGATGGCATACACAGCGAAGAAGTAAAAAAGTTATAACTTCATTAAAACACGATACTCGCAAAATAACGTCACTGAGAAGTAGAGGGGAGAACTGTTTGCTGCTATATCTCAGCTTGTTTCTTGTTATTGCTATGACCAATAGTTGTGTTTTCTTTTGGAAAGTGTGCATTTGCACCAGCTTTTCATTGAGCCTACTTTGAACCGTGTGACATAAAAAAATATCAGTTAATATAACAAAAGTTATTATAAATATTTAGAAGTTAATAAGTCAGCATTTTTTCAAACTGTTTTTAATAACAAATTTAATAAAATATTAAAGTTTTTTAATAAATCTTATAAATAAATCCTTAAAGAATCGATTGCTATTTATAAATTAGAGTCACTATTTGGGCAAGCACAATCGTTTAAATAATTGCTCTCTGGGATAAACAAATTGAATAATTTATAAAACATTTGGTCGATCTGTTTGAATTTTGCGATACTTTCTTACTTCATTATTCTATATACATATGTTTATGCAAAAAACAAAGTTATTAACATTTATACATAACTATAAAAATAAGTGTTTTTTATATATTATCTCGGTCAATTGTTTATGTATTTTATTTTGGAAACCCTCAAAATAAAGGAACTTTTTATGATCTATAACTTTTATTTGAAATATTTTTCTCTAAAATGTATAATAAACTTTTTTATAGGCAGAAACCTTTGCTTTTCACATTTTAGATTGTTTAAAAAACAAAAAAAACAAAATCAGTTGTATGTCTTCACGGATTTTTCATCAGCTGCCCTCATGTATCTTTTAGAACCTTCAAATGTCTGTATAAGATTTTTTCAGCTTTTTTCTTTCATTGACTGAGGTAAAAGCTAAGTGCTAGAATAGTAAAAATTTTGATGGATTCGACCGTTACTTGATATAAATTCATTTTTATGTAACAATAAAACACTGAAAACTTTGTTTTCAAAACTTCCACAAAATTTATTTTTAACTCTTATCACTACAGCTGTTTCAGCTGATTGCCTTTCTCAAGTGATCTATTTTTGGCATGCGTTTACACTTTATAGTCTCTAATGAAATAAGTTGAGGAGGGGGAGAACTGTTTGTCTTAAGTTGGTCATTCAGAATTATATCTGTGTTTTTTAATTTGTTGATTTCCATAGATTCTAACAAAGATAGCTTAAGGCCTTTATTTTGAATGTGAAGAATTTTAAATTCGTCATTAAAAGAAATGATTATGATCTAGAAGGTGAAGTGCGTATGTAGAATCTGTTTTTCTATTATTGAAAGCCCTTTTATGTTTCTGCTATTCGTTTATTAAAATTTCTACCAGTTTAACCGATGTAAGTTTTTGGGCAGTCGCCACATTTAAGTTTGTAGACACCACTGTGTAAGTGTTTTTTATTTTGGCTCTTGTTGTTTTGGCTAGGTTGTTATTTTGTTCTGAAAGCTCTGGTGTTATTCCTTTCTTTTTTATGTGTTTGGCTATTTTTGTTGATATTTTGCCTTTATATGTAATCGAGCAGAAGGTACTGGGTATTTCTCTGGTGGTGGAAATACTACTTTCAGGACTTTCTTGTGTAGTTTTTGATTTAACATTTTATTAATTGTTCGTTGTATCCATTGTTTACTGCTATTTGCTTAATGATATTTAATTCTGTCTCAAAATTGTATTTTCAGTGTTTTATTGTTACAAGTAAAAAATTTTGATTAGTTCTTTAGAAATAAGATGTTTTTTAAAAGTTCAGTTTTTGTTAGAAAATTTATGTTTAGTAGTTTCATATATTAGATATTAGGGTATTTTTATTCAATTTGTTAATACAATTTTTACAACATAGTTGGTGTTTTTTTATGTAATTAGATAGTAAAATAGACAGAAGATAATAAAATATTTAAAACTTTTCAGAATAATTGACGGACGGCGAATTAATACTAACTGACTATCAGTTTTATCAAATCAAAATGTAATGGGCTGTATGTAAATTATATTATTAATTAAATTGATGTATTTAATTATTATTGTGAATTAACACATAAACAATTCAAAACTGATAGTAACATGGCAGATAAAAGCGAAAAGCTTTAATATCTACATTTTAAAAACGAACACCTTTGTTTTCGTTAGTATTAACGTATTTTTATACATATTGGTATACAATTTTTTGAAATACGTTATTTAAACTTTAAAATACGTTATTTAAAATCCCAATCTTTTTGATTATTAGCAACAAACATTGAACGGTATTGGCAAATAGGTCTTTCGACCATTGCGGATTGCGGCCAAATATGAGCTTTCTTAATAATCAAGATTATTAAGAAAGATTTCAAATTTTCATCCTTGTTCAGAATGTAATTCTAACGGAACCCCATCTCTTGATACGAGGGTGGTGTTATAAATACTTTTGCTATTGTAGCCGCTTCTTGATAATAAAGGGATGCAATTTCAGGCCATTTTGAAAAATAATCCATTGCGATCATTAAGTACTTGTTTCCTCTCTTTGTCATCGGAAGTGGACCAAGAATATCCACTTTAAATCGTTTAAAAAGCTCGCCGGAAAAACATTGTGTCATTTTGCCATGACTCCTTACTCTAAGGCTTCTACCGTTACAAAATCGCCCTTCTTACACCAAATGTTCTACATCTGGGCGACAATTGATATTCTTAGTAAAATCTGTCTCAAACCCTAACCAGTATTTTCCTAGTCTCCAAAATGTCCTTCAGAAAGGCTGCTGTGAAGTTTTTGCAACATACTTTTCATGTCTGATTTTGGCAGTACCACTTGTTGAACAGTACGTACTCCATCGGGACTTTCCCACTTTCGAAATAATAGGCCATTGGAAAGATAGAGATTTCAGTTGAGCCAATAAACCTTTATAGTTCCAATGTATTTGGTTTATTTCCTGTCAAATAGGTCTTACCCCATTGTTAAGCCATTATCGTATGACTCTGAAGTTAGTATACGCGCTATCTCAGAGTGTTAGTATCTTTCTTTTGACTCTTTTTAAGGTTTTCGAGGGCAGTCTTACCATTACCTTCTTCTTGTTCAACTGTGCTCCTCGGAGACTTACTTCTTCGGTTACATTCTCTGTTTCTTTAAGCAGACACTGACTTTGAACCTGTAATTCATTCTGTAAGGAGTTCTTGTAATTTTTTATTTAACACAGTCTGCAAAATTTACTCCTGTTCTCTTAACTTTTCTATTTCATTTTTACTAATCGCTAGTTGCTCCTTCAGATTCCAAAGTATCTTTTTCCTTTCATCAGTCAGTTATTGGAAATCGATTTTATAGACACCTATATATGTAGTACTACTACTAGTATTTCTAGTGAGTCTATATGACGGACTTCTAAATGTCGATCTGGCCGACCTTCTGACCTCATTATTTGGTTCTTTCTGTCCTTGTCTGCCATCGAGTTTTCAATCACCATAGATAATTGCGTGATCTATATTTTTTGTCTGGTTTATTTTTATGATAAAACTTACCGTTTGACTGACAAACCAAAAAATCCATATTTTCGTCCTTTTTCCTTGAATAACTTTTTTTGCTGATGTTGGATTAAGGGGGAATTTTCACATTTTATTTATAATTGTGTCCTTAACATTCGTACCAATTTTAGCTCTATGCGAATTTTTGTAACCTTGAATATCTATCTTGACCGGGCTAAACCGTGATAAATAACGCGCTATCTCAGAGTTTCTAAAATGTTTTTTATGTGTATGATAAATAAATAATTTACAAAAAGCAGTTTCAACAACTCTAAGATCGAAGTCAGTTGATTAAATTTTTAAAATACCACAAAGAAGATCGTTTTGTTCCGTTGAATAAAGTAAACTATTTTCTCAGCAGCAGGATATTTCGTGGTACGTGGTTTTATAACAGCCGAGAAAAAGTCGATTTGCCAATTTAAAATGTACTGGATTTTATGTTCTTTGTTCGGATCGTAAATTTCTTGAATTTTCCGGCAATTTTGTTAGAAAATTTCTTAGGTTGACATTAAATTAAGAATGCAGCTTATAATTTACGAATGATTTTAATAAAATTCTGCAAATACATGTAAATCTGTCTTGTTTTTCGAAGTTACTTAATCAACTAAACAATATCTGCAAATTATATAAGAAGGATCGTGAAAACCAAAAAAAAAAACATGTAAGAGAATTACTTACGTAATCAATTGCATGATAATTATTATGAACTCAAAGTGCTCAAATAACAAAAGTTATATAACGACGATGTGTGGTTCAGCCCCAGGGATGGAAATTCTGTCGCTTAAAATAATAGATAGAGGATTAAATTCTAAGCAACTTTTTCTCTATACAGTTTTTTTAGAAAATCGATACTGTTTGAGCTATTTATGGTTGAAAACAGCCAATTTTCTTTGAAAAAAGTCACGTTTTTATCTGTTTTTCATTAATAACTCAAAAATCTACCTATGATAGAAAAAGTATGTAAATTATAAATTAAGCTTATAAAAGAAGAATGAGATTCATTTTTTACAAGATATTTTAGATACAATGCAAAGTGAGATATCGTCTGTGAACTGAAACATTTTTTTGCGAAAATTTGGATCAATGTATTCAACGTTAAATTGTGAGAAAATGGTTAATTTTTCTGAGATAAAATATTACACTTTTTTTAGTCCATGAAAAAACCTTTAAAATGAGAGATACAAAAAGTCATGTGCTTGTAAACTGAGTAAGTTAGAGCTTTTAAAAGATGGACTCTTCGAATATTTTAAGAAAAAGAGCTATGCTTAACTTAATATCCACTAAAATGAAAATTTATCGTTTTCCTCGTTTTCCTTGTACATTACATTTTATTCTAGTGTTCTTCATTAGACCCAGGAGTTTGACTGGTTTAAAATGCATTATTTTGAACAAATTTATTTAAAAAAAAATGTATTTAAAAATTCCTTTATAAAAGGTATAATATTTATTATATCTTTTATAAAGGAATTTTTAAATAAATTTTTTGTGATACATGGTATACGCCAGCTACAGAAACTTAGTTTCCTTGTGAAATTTATATTCAATTGCATCAACCATTTTGAAAATTTCTAAAAAATTGTCCTTTTTATCAAAATAACTTAAAAAAGGCAGCCACAAAATATAACAATAGGAGAATACAACATTGAGGGGGTAAAAAACTTTATATACTTGGGATCACTAGTCACGTCTGATAATAACGTTGCGGAGGAAGTGAAGAGGCGAATATCTATTGTAAATAAATGTTGCCATGGCTTAATTAGGCAACTAAGATCAGATAACGTCACAAGGAAAACAAAATGCCAAATATATAAAACCCTAATAAGACCGGTACTCACATACGGCTCAGAAACCTGGACACTCAATAAAAGAGAGGAAACGTTGTTAGCCACCTTCGAAAGAAAAATCTTGCGACACATATATAAGGGCACAAAAGAAAACGGAATATGGCGAAGAAGATACAACTCTGAACTATACAAAATATACCAGGATCCGGATATTATAACATTCATTAAAATAGGACGGCTGCGTTGGATAGGACGTGTAGAAAGAATGGAAGAAGGCGAAATACCAAACAAAATATTCAAACGGATGCCAGTAGGAAAAAGAACAAGAGGAAGACCGAAGCTGAGATCTTCTTCTTCTTCTTCAGTGCCTTATCCGGTCCGGATGTTGGCGATCATCAAGGCTATCATGGTTTTGTTGACTGCTCTGCGAAACAGCTCCGATGAGGTTATCCCAAACCATTGTCGGAGATTTTTCAACCACGAGATACGACGGCGTCCCGGTCCTCTTCTGCCAAATACTTTACCCTGCATAACGAGTTGAAGAATTCGATATTTTTCTTCGTTCCGCATCACGTGGCCGAAGTACTCAAGCTTACGTTGTTTAATTAAATCAAGCACTTCTTTTTCTTTTGTCATGCGCTGTAGGACCTCAACGTTGGTGACATGGTCCACATAAGATATTTTTAGTAACCTTCTGCATATCCACATCTCGAAGGCTTCGATTCGTTTTTCAGTGGCTTGCGTCAGTGTCCAGGCTTCAACTCCATATAGTAACACTGGAAGAACGTAGCACCTCACTATCCGCATCCTGGTTCCCAAACTGAGATCACTGCAGCACAGCAAGGATCTCAACTTAATAAATGTAGACCTTGCCATTTCAATTCTGGATCTAATCTCTTGAGCGTAGTCCCATTGTACGTTGAGGGTAGTTCCGAGGTAAGTGAATCTGTCGACTCTCTGGATCTCTTCGCTACCTGCCATTAGTGCCCCGGGATCTAAATTTGTACGGCTGACAACCATGAATTTAGTTTTCTTAATATTAAGGTTCAGGCCGTATGTTACGCTCACAGTTCGCCCTCGGTCTAGTAAGGCCTGCAGATCGTTTAGGCTGGTTGCTAGTAACACAGACGCGCTATCTCAGAGTAGCGGATATTATTGATGTATTCACCGTTCACTCGGATTCCCATGTCTAGGTTTGTGAGGGCTTCATTAAAAATCTCCTCAGAGTATATTTTGAAAAGAGTCGGCGATAGCACACATCCTTGAGTTACTCCTCGCATGATCTTCACTTGGTCGGTCAGCTGGTCTTCGACCATGACTTGAGCACGCTGGTTTCCAGTATAAATTCATGATTATCCGAATGTCCTTCTCATCCAATCCTACTCTTTGTAGTGCGGAGACCATCTTCTGGTGCTGACAACGGTCAAATGCCTTGGCGTAGTCAATAAAACAAATATAGACATCACAATGGACATCGCGGCATCTCTGAAGTAGGACTTGTAAGGTGAAAAGTGCTTCACGTGTACCCATGGAATTGCGGAATCCGAATTGCATTTTACCGACATTTTCTTCGCATATCTTGTAAATTCTGGCATGTATGATTTTAAGAAAAATTTTAAGTGCATGACTCATAAGATAGTTCGGAAATCTTCGCACGTTTTCGCAGATCGTTTTTTGGTAGCGTTACAAATGTTGACAATAGCCATTCCTCTGGGATATTACCTGAATCGTATATGGTGTTGAACAGTTCAGTTAACTCCTTCGTGCTCACTTCACTCATCACCTTAATAAGTTCAACGGGTATTTCGTCCGGGCCTGTAGACTTACCATTCTTAGACTGTTTTAAAGCAGCCTTTAGCTAGATACTTAGAACAAATAGAAAATGATATAACAACCTTAAATTAAAATACCATAGAAAAAAAATCATGAAACAGATCAGAATGGAGAAGAATCCTGGAACAGGCCAAGACCCAAAAAGGGTTGTCGAGCCAGTGATGATGATGAACTTAAAACTAAAATATATACATAAAAAATGGTGGAGTGCAAAATGTAGTTCTTTTTTCAATAAATACTTTCATCTTTTACAAACTTGTGTACCGCAAAAAACAATGGAGATATCACGATTAAAATGTCTTAGTGTCAATACCCCCTGTTTCGAGTTCTTCAAACCTAAATTTTTTAAAAATGAAGGGTATTTTGGCTTTCTAATGAACCTAGCCTTGTAGCCCTTGAAATTACCATTCAAATGGCTATGTACACATATAGATCAAAGCTTGAAAATTAACTGACTTATTGAAGAAAAATCAATGATATATTTGGGAGATAATTTTGGAGCGTAAAAAATATATAGTTTGGTAGATGAATATCTCGGCACCAACAAATAGTATTGAGCGCTTTGTACTGTTATTAACATAGGGGGTAGTTTCTAAGGGCTAAAAAGTTGCAACCAAAGAATAAGGTTTCATAAGCAAGGGAATAAATTATTGTTGATTTAAAGATCAGCAGATCTTTAAATCTTCGGAAATCGGAGAACGATTTCCGAAGAGGAAATTGAAACGTCAATAAACGTACTTTAACGTTTAATTGTGGCTTATTCCCATTTAAATAGTAATTACTTTAAAATGCCACAAGAAAATAGCTTCAGAACAATATTAATAATTAAAACTAAGCATCGACACTTGTTCGCTCTCCTAAAAACTTGTGAATTTTGACTTATGTGGTTTTGATATATAACCGTCGATATATATTTATTGAAATTTAACTATGAGATTAGAGCTTTTATAATGTGTGCAAAAGGTGATTTCTTATTAAATTCACATTGAATATAATTATATAGAAGGCGTCTTTCTTTCTCAGCGAACTTTAATCTTTATAATGTTTCGTCTTTATAGCCGACTATTAAAATTTCTCTCTATCTTATTAATATTAAATAAAATGTCCAAGACATTTTCCACTTTTAATTAATTTTTCAATTCTACTATTTCTAAAATTCTTCAACTTCGCCTCTGTTGCTGCCCAAAGCAAATATTTGCCTTCACTTAAAGAATCAAAATCTAATAGAACAATCACTTATATTATTTTCTTCGCGTTCAGTGCAACTATTTGCTTGACTGCCCCTCACTCTCTCTGTCCTTTCTCTATTTCGCTCTCGCCCTCTTCCAGCGGCAAAGTCCCGTTTTTAATCCCTTGAAACTACCTCGGATCGAATCAATCCTACTTAGTGTTTACGACTGAGAACTTTCGGGTTTCAAGACAAATTCTTTCGGAAAGACGAACTCCGTTTAAAACAAATACCTCAGCGATCTCTCCCGAAAACATTATTAACTTAGAAGAATGCAATTTAGGCCGGTAGGGAGTTTCTTCTCACCCTGGAATCTCTTCCAGTCACTCAATTATTTGTATTTAAATAGCATATTATATACACACACACACACACAGATATATATATATATATATATATATATATATATATATATATATATATAATATTATATTTGTATATTGTGTGTGTGGAGAAGAATGGAATGGACACAGAACATACAGGGTGTTTCATTAATAATTGAAAATATTTAAACTGTATATTCCTTAACTTAAAATATTAAAATTTAACCCAAATAATTTATAAAATGTGGCTTCTTACGAGTTATAGGGTTTTTTATTTAAAAATTTAAAAACTATTTGTACGCAGTAAAACTTTTTGACATATAATTTAAAGTACTGGGTACAAATAATTTTTAAATAAAACACCCTGTAACTCAGTAAAGAGCCATATTTTGTTTAAGGGATTTGGGTTAAACCTTCATATTTTGAGCACAGGAATCTACAGTTAAAATATTTTGAATTATGAATGAAACATCCTGTATAAATAAAAATACGCGAATGGTATTTTTTTTATTAGAAAAATAACTGAAAGTAAGAGTGCAAATGCAGGAAAAAAAATTAGAATAATAAAAATATCATCTACAGTGTGGATATTAAGTCTTACCCCCCCTAGTGAACTCCGTATTTAGACAAAGATTGAAAAACACTCGGACCCGTCAATTTTTATTTTAATAGAGGTATTTTATAACATAAAAAAAATTGTCACCCCTTTCATCCCCTTCACTTGATAGCTACCCCCTCAGATTTTTAAATATCAATGGGGGTCGTGCGATAGTTTGTTGGAAAGGGTTTGAAAAGAAGAATTCAAAAATGTATAAGTTTGAAATTTTGTATGGCATAATGGTTTTATTTAAAATAAAATATACACAAATAATGTATTAAATTACATCTTTAAAATTAAGGAACTGGCAAATTACCCTAAAAAAACTTAAATTACTACATGAGATGCTCGAAATGTTCTCCATTTACTTCCTGGTAGAAGTAGATTCTTTGTTTCGTTGCCTCCCTAACCCTTTGTAGGGTCTGCATATCAATCCTATTCATCTTCGATTATTCTTTGACGGAGTTCATCAACTGTCGTCAAACTGGCTCCCATACAGTTTGGATTTAAGGGTTAACCCCATAGGTAAAAATCTAGAGGAGTAAGATCTGGTGATCTTGGTGGCCATTCAATGAATCCACGACGTCCAACCCATCTTCTCGGATACAAATTATTTAAAAAAATTCGAACGCCAGCATCGTAATGAGGCGGAGCTCCATCTTGTTGGAAAATAATATCTTGGGTGAATTCGCCTGGATTGTTTCTAAGCACATCATGAATTGCAGGAATTATTTGTGTTTCCAATAGATTAAGATAGCTTTCCCCCGTTAAATTGCCTTCGATAAAAAAAGGGCCTATAATGTGATCCCCTAGTATACCTGCCCAAACATTTAATTAAGTGGGGAAATTGAGTATGACACTCTCGAAACAATCGAGGGTTTTCGTCAGACCAATATCTTACATTTTGTCGATGTACATGACCATTTAAATAGAATGTAGCTTCAGCGGAAAAACAAATATGTCTTAAATAACTTGGATCTTGTGAAATATTATTATCCATAGTTTCACAATATTGCAGTCGTCGATCTGGATCATCCTCTGTCAATTCGTGCACCATTTTCATCTTATAGGGATGAAATTTAGCTTTTTTAAAATGTTTAAGACAGTCCTGTGACTTACTTCGCATTCGCGAGCAACATTTCTAGTTGAACTGGATGGATTTACTACAAATTGAGACAAAATATCTACTTTCTTTTCCTCAGAAGTCTTTTTTCTACCAACCCGTTTCTTGTTTTCGACAGAACCAGTTTCACAAAATATAGTTACGGCCTGCTTCGCGTAATATTAAAATTGCTTCACAATTGTCTACTAATCTACGAGGTGGTGCCATTTTGATTGTTTTGAATTTTTAATACTAAAAATTTACAGTTTACCACTAAAGCTCACCAAATCTCAAGTTCTTGTCAATATTCTTTACAATCAACAGTGCTAATTGCTTGGTTTTTATGACAGTTGTCAAAAACTATACACGCCAACTAGATTATTTAAAAAATTGTTTAACCATGATATGTTTTAACGACACAAAAGTATTTATTCTGCAAAAAACTAATTCGGTATAAACGTTCCAGAATTAAAATTAAATAAATTTGTTATACCGAATGTCCCATATTAAAGCAAAACCAGTGTACCTACTTTTGTTTTGTTGTATTAACAAACAGATCCTTAAAGTTAAAGTAAAGTGTGATAGATGTTAGAATTCTTCTTTTCAAACCATTTCCAACGAACTATCGCACGACCCCTATTGCCATTTAAAAATCTGAGGGGGTAGCTGTCAAGTGAAGGGATGAAAGGGGTGATAATTTTTTTTATGTTATAAAATACCTCTATTAAAATAAAAATTGACGGGTCCAAGCGTTTTCATCTTTGTCTTAAATAACGGGGGGGGGGGGGGTAAGGCTTAATATCCTCACTGTATAGTGAGACACACGTCACGCGATATAAACGGTAATTGCATCATTGGTTGATGTATTAAATACATAAATTATATGTATTAAATACAAAAACAATTTGCATTTTATTAAAAAATCATAGAAGAAGAAACGACCAGTTTCCCTCCATCTATCGACGAAGCCTTGTTGAAAAGAACCTGTTGTTGTGTGGGGTTCATTGGCAAATGATATACCATGTCGCTGACATTCTCGCAGAATCTCTTCTTCTTCTTCTTCTTCAAGTGCCATCTCCGCGGCGCAGGTCGGGCAATCATCATAGCTATTCGGACTTTTGAGTCGACTGCTTTTGAGACGACTACTTTTGAGACGAGTTCAGTTGATGTACATCCGTACCACTCTCTTCAGGTTGCGCAGCCATGACACTTTACGCCTCCCTATGCTTCTCTTTCCTTGGATCTTTCCCTGCATAATCAGTTGGAGCAATGTGTATTTCTCTCCACGTGTAATGTGTCCGAGATATTCCAATTTTCTTGTTTTAGTATCTCAGTGTTGCTCTATTCAATTCCCGCATTTTAAAGAGATTTTCAGTGTAAATACCTATAATTATTTTTGGACTTCAGTTTTCTAAAACTCTAATAATATTTTTCGGTAACGAGCAAGTTAGGTTAGTTAGATACACATATAAACAAATAGTCTGAGCGCTGCAATACAGAACCATTCCCCCAGTGCGACAGCTAAAATGACGGAGAGCTATCCCTGCATCTCTTTCTAATGAGCCGGGTTTATCGACCACATGACTTCGCCATTACCGACTAGCGTAAGGGTCTTGCTGACACTAGCAAATCCTACCCACGAAGTAATTGGTGAAGGCGAGTATCCGGCGAGTAACTATTGTTACGAATTTCAAGGCGGAAAAGCCAGAATGTACCGAGGGCGACTACCCAGGCATCAAACTAAGGACAATGACTGCGGAACTGAAGTTCCTACAAGACCAATTTCTAAAATATAGAATAGACATTGCAACCATTCATGAGATACGATGGACGGGACCTGGCATTATGCATAAAAAGAATGTAGATACAATTGTTATCTACACAATACGTCAAACATAAAGAATGTCCTAAATAAGAGAGAGTGTATAACATTGGTTGCTGGATACAAGTAAGGAGAGCTCTTACCTATAATTTAGGAATGTCTTAAACACTATCGGTTCAAAAAGCTATCCGAAGGAACGAAAGATTTGTTAATAAGAGAAATACAAACAAACTAGAACATAAACAAAAACAAAATAAACATACTCGTAAACAAAATCCCTAGAACTACAAGATTACTTACTAGTTAACACAAATCTTTCGAATGTCTGTATACACTATTGCACACGATGATTTAGAAAATCACCGGTAGTAAAATCACGCCCCATTACGCCTACAAAATATCTACAAGCAGAAAAGATATTGTATGTAACGCGACATATAGCCCGGTTTTCAGAATCGAACATGTTAAAAAGGATTTTAATAGCGCAGCCGGTGGGAATAAGAAGACGGTCAGACCAAATTTAAGGTGGATAGACGGCTTAACACAGGTTGCTGAGAAGATCGGAACTGCCAGCGGGAAAACCTAATCAAGGGACAGAGCAGAATGGCGCAGCTTGAGAAAATCGAGGCCCTTCAAAGGTTGTAGCAACGTCATGATGATGATGATGATGAACGAGCAGGTCATAATTACGGTTTTGTTTATGTTTCACCTGTGATTTTTCCTGGTAGGTTATATTAAGTTCCTTTTCATATTGCCGGACATCTCCACGATTGCAGTTTTTTAAGGATACTGTAGAATTATTTTGGTCCTTAAAGAGGTTGTATCTTTATACAAACAAGAATGAATCGTGAAGATATAAAAATGAAGATAGCTGTAGAAACTTATGTAGATGTTAATTAGGTAAACGTAATATGCAATACTCGGTATTTTGACAGAAAATGTACATTATTACATTACTCGATTAATAAATTCCTAGAACATGTTTAGTAAACCTGGCCTACAAAAACATTAACTCCAAAAGAAGGCAACGAAGCTTCCGACCAGATCCCGCAGCTATTTATCATTCTGAATCTGTACAGTCTCTTTGTGGTGCAAGTTGGCAAGAAACATGGTGTGCGGCAACTAAGGATAAGATTAACTACATCTCGTTGGAGGGTAATTTATAAGGTGGAAGGATTTTAACAAATTAATATTGTCATTGTGTAGCGCATCTAAATTCATTTAGGTACGTATGTGCGTGTGTTTTAATAAGAAAACAGTTGGCAGTGAAGACGTATGAGTTACAAATAACCACTTAAGTTGTTTGTTATTAGAGGAAATGTTCGTAATTGAGTTGGGGATGGAAAAGGGTGAGTTGAACGCGAATTAATAGCTATTATTTTGGGGGATTCTGCTGGATGACAGATAAACAAGGTACGTTGTTACCCAGGAGAAAAACTACGTTTGTTTTCTGTGTAAACGATTTGTTCAATGTGTTCTTAAACGGAGGAAGATAAATTTAATTTCTAAATGGAATACACTTTGATAATATCTAGCCTTTGTTTATGTATTTCTACATGAATTTCGTTAAGTCTAACGGAGTATTATATCATTAATAATTCCCTCCTACTCTTGAAAAAGTTTTTCACGACAATTACTTAGTGGAAACTCTTGTCAAATATGTGAAAATATAAAACAAAATGTAAAAAACACATTTCTCTTTTTAATTTCCGTAGAAAACTTGACATGTTTCTTGAACATCAACTTCTTCAGAAATTTTACATTGAATAGAGAAACTTGTCAAGTTGACGATATTCTGTGGAAATTAAAAAACCGTTTGGGTTTTTATGTTTTGTATTATTATTGAATATCGATTCCATTACGTATGTGTCTGTCATAAATATTGTAAAGTGCAAGACATACAAAGACGCCGTTTATAACTTTCACTGTAATTATTTTTATTGTTTATCTATTACATTCATTACATTCATCAGTTCTCAAAAAAATTATAATTGGATATTTTTTTTATCATCCTCTGCTACGATACGTTTTATATCTTTTTACCAATTGTCAGATGAATTTTTTGATATTTGAGTATTTAGTAGTGGACTATTTCCAACAAAGTATTTCTTTTTTCTCTATAAACTCAGATTTCTACCGTGCTTCTCCCAAAGGAAGTCTAATCCTTGCAAAATTTTCCACAATGTGTCTTTTATTTTGTTCAGCAAAGTTTCGTGTATTCGCACTATTAATGTGTACTAAAAGTTTGTCTAAAGTATAACTCGGCACAAATAGCTGAAACCTTCAAGGTCATTTTATCCAGTAAATCAAGGAGCAAGTATTCAGTTCTATGAAAGTGAGAGAAGCGTAAAAATTATTTGAGCACTCATTTTAGTCGGTTTGCAACGTTGCCAGATAACTTCGTAATTTGTGAAATAGTTTTTTGTAGAGTTTTCATATAAAAAACTAAGAGCTGAAATAATTCTTTATTAAAATGAATAAGTGTTTATTCAGAAAAAATGTGTTATGCAGGAATTGCCTCGAGAAAGAAATATTCCATATACTGTTTCTACATGAAGCCTGAAAATTATACGAGCACGACATGATGTATTAGACTCCCACCATGCTATCCAGATTTGAACCCTATTGAATTGGTTTGATCAGCTTTAAAATCATATGTCGGGGCCAGAAATGTAGACTTTAGCAGCTATAGGACGGATTTGTTTTTTTAACATTTCCTGTGGAAGAATGAAAAAAAAAATAACTGACAAAGTCATGGCTATTGAAGGTGAGTTAATGTCATAAGAGCCACTAATTGATGTACTTGTGGATATTATTGTTATCATGTAGTCAAAGTTCAGGCAGCGAAGATTTTCAATCAAATTCTGACAGCAAAAACAGCGATCTCTATAATATTTGAATAAAAACCGATAAATATATTTTTATAAACTTATACCACTAACGTTAAAATGTATGAAAGAAATTTAGCTTCCTAATTTATGTTCATTTTAATTATTAATAACAATAGCTTCATCTTATAACATATTTTATCAATTACCTCAAACATTTTAACTTCCGTAATTATGGAATATTAATTTTACAGTTCAAAACAAGTTAAATAAAAAAAGAATATAAATATAAAATAAAAATATATAGTTATAAAAAAAAAAAAAAAAAAAAAAAAAATATTAATTTATAAAAAATTAAAAAAAAAATAATAAATAATTAAAAAAAAAAAAATAAAAAAATAAAATAATAGATTAAAAAAAAGATAAAATAATAAAAAAAGAAAATTAAATAAAATTAAAATAAATAAAAGAAAAATTAAATAAAAAAAATAATAGTTATATTAAAATAATTAATATATTATAAAAAATTAAATAAAAAAATATAAAAAAATAAATTATTAAAAATATAATATGATTAATAATAAATAAAAAAATATAAAAAATAAAAAAATATATATTAAAAAAAATAAATGAGTATAATAAAATAAAATTATATAATATTATAAATTATGAATAAAAAGTATTAAATACAATAAAAAATTAAAATTAATAAAATAAATTAATTAATAAATAGTTATAAAAAAATAAAAAAGAATTGAATAATAAAAAAAGAATAAAAAAAAAATTTTAAAAATAATAAAATCGATTAGGTAACGATCGTCTCAGTCGTTTTTCTTGTTCGCGGTTTCAGATAAATATGTTGTAAGTCTATCTTATTTTAAAAGTAACAATCAGTATTATCCCTCGAAATGTTTGATTTAGACTATCGTTTAGTTGCTGAAGTTTTCTTCTGTTGATGTAATATGCTTCTGTAATAATCCCTTGCTGGACTAGACTTTATTTCAAACGTCTATAAACAGTGCTTCTCCAACTCCAGTCACGATTGGACAGTTAGAAATTATATCCTAACATATTGTTCTGAAGATATTTTCTTGTGGCATTTTAAATTAATTACTATTAAATGGGAATAAGCCACAATTGTGGCTTATTCCCATTTAAATAGTAATTATATCCTAACAGTACTAATAGGCTGTTTATCTTCAAGAGTCCAAGGTGCTTCTTAATGATAATATTTTATACAGATTATGTAGGTACCCACAGGATTTGTTTATCAGAATTACTGCAACATTTAAGACCCAAAAATTTAAATCCATTGTTTCGGACAAATTTCTTCGTTATTGGTTTATGACGATATATCTAGAATGTTGAGAATTCCATGGACTGCCAGGGTCACAATGAGGAAGTGCTGAGAAGGATGGGTCGAGAAAAAAATTGTTGAGAACAATAAAAGTACGCAAGACTGCATACCTTGGACACATACTAAGAAATGATAAATATAGTCTTCTGCAGGTCATCATGCAGGGTAGAGTCGATGGCAAAAAGGGAATAGGTAGAAAGAGGAAGTCATGGCTGCGAAATATTCGAGACTGGACAAACATGACTGTAGACGAATTATTCCACGTTGCAAAAGACAGAGAAACTTTTAAAAATGTGGTCGCCAACCTCGGTTAATGGGGACGGCATAGGAAGAAGAAGAAGGTTTATGACATGATATTGGGGATTATCATCTGTGTCATAAAAACTTTGCTAGCAAAAAGAAGATTAAAAAAATATATTTTGGTAACAATTATTTAACAATTAAAGCGGATGCTTAGTTGTGGAAGGAAAATACTCAATAGCGGAAAATTTCAAAATTCACTTGGTCAATCCCGATCAAGTTTCCAAGTATTTTTGCCGATTTCCAAACTTTTAACAAAATTTAAATCTCTCTTCCCTGTCTATCGTTTGGGAAGAATTCTATTCTATACATTTCTAACTTTTATATCATAAAACTGATAAGAACCATATAATAAACCAAATACAAAGTTGTAAATACAAAAAATATAGTTTATTCTTGACACTATAATATGTATAACGCTTCCGCACTACTTACAGTGGGATGCGGACCCAGATACACTAGAATTTGATGTTAATATTGCGCTATAATACGCTGTGCAACATTCTCATTTACACGTGATATAAATACCCTTTTTGTTTGGCTTGATTCTCTAACGTAGTAATTATTTTATCTGAAAGATTATTGGTGGAAGGTTGATTGTTGAAAGAAATGGATAGTGATTTATTCTGATTGAGAAGTGGCCTCTATCATGAAGGTTTTCACAAATTTTCGGGAAAATCCTTGGTTTATGAAAACGGATGGGGGCTCAATCCCCGTTCTGAAGGAGAGGGAAACCGGATAGTACTTTATGGTTACTTCAGAAATTCGTGTCGTGTCGTCTAATATTTGGCAATTGTTTTAAACAGAACTCTCAACTGGAACACCGACATTCAAACACGCTAAGAGCACGCAAAATTCGCTAAGAGCGTACCTTACCTCCTAGGGGCTGTTTCTGGCAAATTAGGTAGTACTAACTCAATAACTCTCCTGCACACTTACGAGTCTTACAAGACCTACATATTATCGAGTACAGGGCGATTCTATGCTCACTAATTAAATGCAAGACTAATAACATCTTGGCAACCGAAAGAAAAATTCTGAGGAAGGTTGTGGGGAAACCTGCAAATTATTCGTCGGTTATTAATCCCATCCACTCGCCAACATCTCCACAATAGAGGACAGAACGGTTTTTCTTAGCTTAAGATTCTCAAACGCACGATAGATAGCTCCAACACCAGAGGATAAAACTCCTTACCATCGCCTAGCCTAGCTCACATACTCACCAGGATGCCCCATGAAAATGGTTCCATTCTCCTCAGCCAAGCCTTTTAACTTCTATGATGCACTTGAAACAACTCCACTAAGATATCGGAGGATAATAACAAGCTGCAAGCCAAAATGCTGATCCAGGAGCCATTCCCAAGTATAGCTGATACCTTCACCTACTCAAGGTACCTTTCTCACAACTGAAAAGGCTAAACAATATCTTTCTAACTTCTAGCGTTCTATTTCAAATTCAAACCCAATATCAATTCTGAGATTCCCCTCTGGCAGCAGTTTCTACCACCATCACCTCCATTGTGCAACTGACGTTGCTCGTCCCCACACCAAGCCTCCCGCAAAAGAAGGAAGCATCCCCACCTTGAAAAGGCGTACGTCATACGAGGATTTTAAAGTTCAAATCATTGTTCTGGAATTTTCAAAGTCTATCTACCTTATACCTGTTTTCAAATGATGCCAGGGCAGAAGTTGAATCAGAATCGCGAATGTAAATTGAATGTTCGTTGACTATGTATTAAAATGTTTGATTGGTTTGATCTAGATAAGATTGAAATTTCATAAACTCCTTCATGTTCATTAGGAAGGCAGTTTTTTCTTTTTATTTCAGAATTTTGTCAGTGAGCACCTTTATATAATATGAAAAAAGCTTTGGTTAGGTCGGTGTGGGTTCTTTTGGTTGCAAATGAATGGAAGTTTGTGGATGTTCCTGTTTTCTTGGCAACCTCTTTTGAACCACGTTGAAAAGGAACTTCTGCGGGTATACTTACATCGTCGGTGTCGCAAAGACATTGATATTGATCTGGAAACAAGTGTATATTAATCACTGAATTAATTTTTTTTGTTTATGTCACCAGGAAGAGGTCATGTTTATTCGCCTGTCTTGTTTTCTCCAGTTAAGTAGTGTAATGGTATTTCTTCCTTATCCAGCCAGATAATATTTGTATCTGGCACTTGGTCTTGAGCCCTATTGCACCAAATATTTTCCTTTAAAAAAACTCTCCTAAGAAGTCCTGTATTTAGTCCATGTATGAGAGGGTAAAGATAATCATTATTACAACTTATTATGCAAGGCATAAAAAGAAATTCTTGTCAAGAATCGAACAAGCGAGGAAAACACTCATGAACAATTAAACAGAACATGAAAACGTTTTTTTCAAGACTAGACCTTAGTCTAGAGCTCAGAATTCCAATGATCATATGTTACGTTTTCTCTGTTTTGCTGTATGCTGTGAAAGTTGGACAATGGACTCTGAAACAAAAAAAAGAATAGATGCCTTTGAAATGTATATATACAGACGGATGCTGAGAATTTCATGGATACAAAAAGTTACCAACGTGAGGTTAGTCGGCGCATGAGTAAACAAAAAGAATTACCCAGCATAATCAAGAGAGAAAAATATAATACTTGGGCAATATGTTAAGAGGTGAAAGATATAAATTATTCCAAATCATATTGGAAGGTAAAGTACAGGGCAAAAGATCAGTTGGAAGACGCCAGAACTCGTGGCTGAAAGACCTGAGGAGATATGGCTTGACGCTCATCTTGTAACGATAAGACTGCCAAAGAGAATTGAAGTACTATTATAAAAATAATACCTCAATCAACCATGGGAGCTTATCGTCTATGCCTTGCTTAGCTCAGTATCTCAAGTGTGAGTTCGTCTTGTTTTACACTAGGGATTGAACTGAACTCTTAGCTGTTAGCAAATAAGACAAATTTTAACTAAAAATATTTATTAAAAAGAATAAAAAATAAACAATAATCCACCCCTGCCAAAGCTTAACAATAATTATTGATATTTATGACTTCAATGCTTGTGTGTTGTAGATGTTAGCTCCTCCAATGGTCAATAAATTTCCATATTTTGTTAAGAATTTAGGTTAGGTCCTCCAATGGTTAAGAAAATTCATGATTTGATTAATCCAACGAATAAACTCGGACGTGGTCAATAAATTTTCAAACTGGTCAACAAAATTGGAATGTTGTTAATAAACCCAATTTCCCCAATAAACTATAAATTCAACAACAATTTGCATTAGACACATCAAAAGGGGTTTAACTTCGTTGTCATTTTACAAAAAAAATAATTACAATGAAACAAATAGCAGATGACAAGGATAAAATGAAATAGAATTATTACTACACTAGTTAATTCTGTTAAGATTTCTACTGCACAAAATTAAGAAAAAATCATAATCAATTCAAGAAGCGTGGTTTCGAAAGAAGTAAGGTTATGAATATCGGAAACGTCAGAATTATAGAATAAAGATTACAATGAAAGTACTTACCCCAAGAGAATTTATAGACCATAAAATGAGGCTTATAATAATGTTTGCCCGCTTTTATAAATTTCAAAAAGAGGCAAAAAATTATATTCCCACTACGTTAGACTCTGAGATAGCGCGT
>NW_027313183.1:0-23263 GCF_040954645.1 Diabrotica undecimpunctata
CGCGCTATCTCAGAGTGTTCTGCACTTGCCCCGATAATGCACTTGCCCCATCTTACCTTACGGTATTATCCCCAACACATTGTAGTACCGCAAATTCAAAGCCTCTTACTGAAGGCTGTTGAATGACGTTAGGAATAAACTTTTACTTTGACATGTATCTACAGTTCACCCTTGTGATAGTGTTTTTTAAGGATTTTAAGGTGTTTAGAGATTCGTGCTAGATTCCTCAAGAGGAGAGACTTTAATAAGATTGTCCATGGGATCATGAGCAAAATTAGCAATGGGATCATGAGCAAATTTTTTAAACTATAAATTTAGATATTATAGACACTAAACCATAGACCAACGTCCTTTTATAAAATATTTTCAAAGTATCTTGGACAAAGAAAATATATGTATTCATTGTTACTAGTAAATTCTAACGTTATTTCTTGCTTAATCAACAAATGAGTTGTTGTATGCTCTGTATAAATCTACACCTTAAATGATACCCCATTATATTCACATAATTAGCTCTAATAGTTACCACTTGAATGGAAACTCGTTCACGTTTCGATCTAAAATTAATAATATATATGGTCGCTGCAGAGGTAAGGGCTCGTATCAAAGCCACCAACGTACGTGTACTAAATTCATCCCTTAGAAATCAATATAATACGTTTCCGCATTGTATGTATCTCCACCTGAATAATAGCCAGCTAGTATTACCGAATATCTGTGCTTGAGCTTGTCTATCATTTATTATGTTATTTTCCACAATTCGCTGCGATACAATTAAAGTTAGGGATGTTTTCTTGGGAAGGAATGACGCAGTGATTGGCGGATGATACGCGGTTTTCGAGAAATTGGTAGTCGAAAAACAATCACTGATTGCCTATAATCAATAATACCAGAACAAAATAAGTCTCGTTCAGCAGTACAATTTGAAAGAACTTGTTTTTGTTTTATAGTCCCTTTCACAACAGTGTTCTGTAGTGTTAAATACCACAGTTTTAAAAGTTATTCATTACCCAAAATTGTTGCTAATATAACTAATTTCAGAAACTGCTAGTATAGATCATTTATAAAAAATTATATAACTTTAAAGATACTGTTTTTTTTATGAATAAAAAATTTAAAACTAATAATATCGTATATGTTGGCATATGACCACAATGGGCATCGATACAAGCCTGGATTCGAGCCCTAATACTGCTAACAAGTCGATTAATCATTTCCTGTTGCAGATTCTTCCATTCTTCTCTAGAGGTAATTGTAAGTTCATGGTGGGTTCTAGAAGGATTACTTCGGACATAAACAGCTCTGAAAAGCACATCCCTTGTATGTTTAATGGGATTCACGTCTGGAGACATCGCAGGCTACTCCAAACGGCGAATATCTTCTGCTTCAAGATAGTCATTAACCGCTATGTAAGCGGGCGTTATCATTCATAAATACAAAATTTTCACAGACAGCTCCTCGCCATAATCCCACATGAGGTTCTAAAATTCGTCTGATGTACCTTTGCCTTGTTAGAATCCCGTCAAAAACCAACAATTTCGTTCGTCTACTTGCCATAAGACCTGCCCAAAACATAACACTGCCATTAGCGAAAGGAAGTAAGGGAAGCCTGGCAGAAGTTAAGAGAGCAATCAAGACATTGAAGAACAAAAAAGCCAAAGGACTCGGAGGAATACCAAACGAACTAATTAAAAACGGAACGGAAAAGTTATTCCGCATGCAACATAGAATGTTCGAAAGAGGACTAAATGGAGAAGAAATACCTGCGGAATGGACACAAGCATACATCACATCCATACATAAGAAAGGAAACAGGAAAAAATGTGAAAACTATAGAGGAATTAGTATAATATCGTCGGTAGGTAGACTTTACGGAAAAATTATTAAGGAAAAACTAGAAACTGAAATAATAGGAAAAATTGGAGAAGACCAAGCAGGGTTCACAGTAGGAAAATCATGCCTAGATCATACGTACACATTAGAACAACTGATAGAGAAGAAAATGGCAAAAGGTAGACCGGTCCATCTGGCCTTTGTTGATCTAAAGAAAGCATATGACTCAATACCTAGAATCAAATTATGGGAAGCAATGAATGATCTCGGAATCCGACAAACACTAATAAAAGCAGTTAACCCTTTAAACGCCGAATCATTAAAAACTGTAAACAAATTTCAACTATCCATAAAAAAGATGTTATTGGGATATCTTTTATAATTTTGTTTTGTGAAAAAAAAAATAAAATGCTGTTTTTGAGAAAAAAACCATGTTCCCAAAATGGGAACGTTGGCATCTATAAGTCACAACATATAACCATTATATAACAAAGTAATATCATTGCAGTAAAAACATATTTTATTCCATATATTATAACAAAACTAACAAAATTTAAAATAAAACTATAAATCTAATGTTACAAATAATATGTTTGCTAACATATTATTTAGTGATAGGTGAGTGATATTAATCAAAACAAAAATTTTTATGTAGACGCTTTTCACATTTAGTACACTCTAAGCGTGTGTTTCTTTGGCATACAGTACATCTACCTTGTGATGTACTTTTAGAAATATGATTTATTCCATCAAATCGTATATCTCTAAGAACTGGACAAGTTGGACCACCTTTTCTTTTTCTTGAGCTTGCTCCAACTTTGATTAGCGCCATAGCAACATTTCTTCGAAAATCCAAATGAGTTATAGTACTTTCAGGATTTACGTGTTGGTAGAAACGGAATGCTGCTACCACCGCTAAATTTAAGGAGTGAGAAAATAAATTCCACCACCATTTTTTTGATCTTAATCTTGGACGATAACTAGCACACATTCTATCGCAAAGGTCGACACCACCCATTCCAAAATTGTACTTCTTGATCAAATTTGGTTGTGGAACTTCTTTTCTATTTTTAGATTTTACTCTTCTTGTCGCATTTTGGAGCGGACTGATGGAGAAATGATTGCTTGCTATTGTAACTGCAGCGTTGTCATTCCACTTGACGCAAATAACTGTACCATCGGATTTGTAATCAAATGTTCCCCGATCTTGCTTCTTTATTGTTTTTGATGATACCAATGGACATTTATTTATTCTGTTCTCACGCACAGTTCCACATGCCCGAATACCTCTATCACACAAGCTTGACAATAGTGAATAACTGGTGAAGAAATTGTCAAAAAATACATTATGGTTGTTGGGGTTCTCAATTACTTCTAACATTTTATTTACAACGTGGGAACCTAAAGGCATCTTTCTATCTATTGTTTTACCGCAGTATATCTCTAAATTATAGGGGAATCCATCTTGTCCGCATAACATCCATATTTTGAAACCGAATCGTATTGGTTTATTTTTTATGAACATCTTAGCCGAGTGATGCCCATGATACGGAATCATCGATTCATCTATGCTGAGATTTTCATGGAAAACTCCAAATTTTTTGAAGTTTTGTTTCAGCATATCATATAATTCTGCAACTTTTGCAACTTTATTACCAACTGGAAGGTTGGCATTATCACAAATATGAAGATAACGTTTTATAAGTCGGAACCTTTGCCGACTCATTATTTTCGAAAAAATTGGAGCCTGCATGTCATCTGCAGTAGACCAGTAATCATCCTCAGAAGGAACATGGTGATATCCGCTTATCAAAAGTAACCCCAAAAACTGACGAAGTTCTTCCTCAGAAACAGTAAAGTTGTGAATATTTTTATCTCTATGAGCGTAGAGTTCGGTATTATGACGAATAAATTGAACTATTTCAGATGTAAAAAATAATGAAAAAATTTCGAACTCAGATTTGCCCAAGTGTTCATCGCCTACTCTTGGTGGTGTGGAAGCTTGAGCTTGAATTCCAACCTTCTCACTCTTTTTCCATTTACGTTGAACCGATACATTTTCTTCCTTATCTTCGTCGGAAGATTCATAAGCGTGAATTTCTACTTCACCGGGTACTTCGTCTGGTATATCAGGAATATCTAACACCTGATCGTCAATAGTATCCTCGTCGCTTTCAGTACCTTGATCAGCTGAATCAGGTGGAAGAATAACAATATCCACTGGTTCTGCGGACGTTGAAGCTTCCACATCGTCGAGTGCATGTATTAGAAATCTATGCCTTCGTATAGATGATCTAAGTGTATAAAAATATATCTAAGTATTATGCTTTTTTTTGTTGCCACCAACTTACCCATAAAAACTTTTTGGATCCAAAGATATATCCATTTTTTCACTGAAATAAAACTAAAACTCAAAATTATTATAAACACTACGTGTTTTCTTCGTCGTAAGGGAACCTTGAATAACAGTGTTTCGCTGTTGCCAACGTTCCCATTTTGGGAACAATGAATGCTGAACGTGATATCTTTAGAAATAAGTTACGTAAATGTGTTTTTTGTAAATATTTCCTTTATATAATTCATTTACTGTATTTCTATTCAAAAATAAATCACAGTTTGGTACATATCGACTCCCAGTAACAACTTTAGCATAAAAAAGCAAGTGATATGAATTTGGACGTCATTTTGCGCGGTTTCTAGATGAATCCCGTAAGTAAAAAAAACATTTCAGCTAACAGAAAGTAAGAATGGGACATACAGAAAGCATATTTGTTACAATATTTGAAAATATTTCAATATTTTCTGAATCCAACTTATTTTTTACTGTGTTCCCAAAATGGGAACGTTGGCGTTTAAAAGGTTAAAGCACTATACAAAGAAAACAAAGTAGCTATTAAATGTGGAAATAAAGCCTACAATCCATTTAAGACGACAAAAGGACTTCTACAAGGCTGTGCTACGTCCCCTACTCTGTTTAAAATATTCTTGGAAAAGACACTCAAACCAAGGAGGAGAAAGTGCAAAGGAATGGGCATACCAGTAAGAGACGAATACCTATACACCTTAAGTTTTGCCGACGATCAAGTAGTCATCGCACAAGATGAAGAATATCTCAGCTTTATGCTCAGAAAACTAGAAGAAGAATATAAAAACAACGGAATGGAAATAAACTTAGAGAAAACCGAATACCTAACAACAGAAAACAAGGATATGAGAAATCTAGAGATAGACGAGGGAAGACAAATAAATGGAACAGATAAATTCAAGTATTTAGGAACCATAATATCGAACCAGGGAACAGCAGAAGAAGATATAAACAACAGACTGAGACAAACAAGAAACTGTATAAGACAACTAAACTCAGTGTTGTGGGATAAGAACATTACGATAAAGACAAAAAAGAGAATATATAATACCCTGACAAGAAGTATCCTGACATATGGGTCCGAAAACTGGACAATAAACAAGAGAAATAGAGGTAGAATAAGAGCAGTAGAAATGGAGTTCCTGAGGAGAAGCTGTAGACTCACAAAAAGAGACAGAATTGAAAACGCAGAGATTAAGCGGAGAATGGGAGTGCAATCAGACATAATCGACTATATAGAGGAGAAGAGAATATCCTGGTACGGCCACGTCAGAAGAGCCGACAGAGGACGCTGGATAAACAAAATCACAGAATGGAGCCCGATTGGAAGAAGAAAGAGAGGAAGACCCAGAAGGTCATTCAGAGATGAAATCGACGAGGCTATGGAGAAAAGAACCCTGCGAGATGGAGACTGGAATGACAGGGGAAATTGGAGAAAACGGTTGAGTGAAGGAAGACAGTGAAAACTGTGGAAATCCTTAGTAGTAGGAAAGTATGGGAAGTAATGGACATGCGCTAGTTATGTAGCTCTTGTTGGATCTCACCGGGTATCATTATTTAAACAGATTCTGGTCTCGTCTGAAACAAGCACAAAATTCCAAAACTTAAGGGAATTGTGTGTTCTTATATTTACTAAAAGCCATGCAAAACATGTCTAGGTTGGAGCTGAAGAACTCTTATTAATCGATAACTCCTCAATTCTGGAAATTCTGATATATCTTTCTGTTGCTCATTAGTAACTCGCTCGGGGTTTACCATAAGTGCTCTATTCTATATTGAATTTGTCTCCAGAAACCCATTCTATGTTCTTTCCACCAGAAACCGCTGCGAGTGGCCATAACTGATATCTTGTTACCTTAGTTGTAGTATACAGTCTATGTAATACGTTGTAAACTCGAAATTTGGTTTTATTGTTCTTCCCGGCCGTTACAGGCAGAGACTAGAAGAGATACACATTCTTCGCTTATGCAGTTCTCCGGCTTCTAAAGCAAGCCCATAGACTCTTTACAGGGCCTGAGACCCAGAAGTCCTTAATCCCTTTTCTCACAAATCTCCCTACCCTCTTGTAAATCCGCGAGGGCGAAACCAGTCAGCTCAGACTAGTGGGACCAGTAAGCCTTGCCCGCTCGCAGGGATAAGTATCCCCTAAGAATTGTAGACGCATCCAAGGATTTTGAGACAGGCGTCTTTTACAATGATGACAGCAGCATTTATTAAAATGGTGACAGTAGGGTTCCCGCGAATATAATAATCGGTTCTCCAATTATTTACAGTGGATCCCCCCCCCCCCCAGTGGATTGTAACAAAGGTGACAGCCATTTATTAGATCGGTACAACTCAGAAATTAAATTATGATTCATTTTAAATCACGTTTTTACAAATTTGCGTTTAAAATTGGTTGAAACTTCCTAAATGAAGAGGTTACCTAAAATCTCAACCATTTTACCATCCGCCAAAACAAAAATATCGTTAGGAAATCAAGGAGTATACGAGATTCCATGTCGGGACTGTGACAAATCGTACATCGGACAGACCAACCAAAGAATCAATGTTAGACGAGAAAAAACTTCGAAATGTCATCAAAAGGAGAGCAAAAACGTCGTCCCTTGTCCAACATGTCTCAAACACAGGACATACAATAAACCTGAACCAAACTACGATGTTAGCTAACATTGAAATTAAAAGAAAAAGCGAAATCAGAAAATCAATAGAAATAGAAAAAAATCCCAACAGTCTAAATCAAAGAGATGATGCTCAAAGGCTTCCAACAACATGGAAAACGGTAATAAAGAAAAAGTCTAAAATATAAGTCTATAATAAAGCCTAGTTCTGCAATATTAATTCATGAGAAATTTAGCTTAAGTTACTAATGTCCGTTCTCTTGTTCAGAGCGTTGGGGTGTTTCAGTATCGAACACATTGCATTCGTTGCCAAGAATCTTAACTTCGTTAAAGTCCACTTTGGGATTTGTGTTGATAGCATGATGAGGAAGAGCTCATCATACTATCAAGAGCAAGATGCTTGGATAGGTTAATATCACTGCGGTGTGTCGTAAGACGCCCCCTCAGTGATCTCCCTGTCTGACCGATGTAACACGAGTCACACTCAGTACAAGGTATGTGATAGATGACATTGCCTTGTTCCAAAAGGGACAAGGGTGTTTTGGTTTTAGAAAACAAATTTCTGACCGTCTTGGCATTCTTAACTGCAATTTTAACAGGCACGTTATTATGTTTTTACAGTTTAATAAGTTTTTCAGTAACTTGATGGAAATAGGGTAACGAGGAGTAACGGGTAGTTGGAGTCCCAAGTACAGTAGTAGACAGAACCGTGTTATTAATAGTATTTTTTGATATAACTCTAAGTTGGTCACAATTGGGTATGTCATTTAATGAGGAACCATAACTCTGCGAATATAGGTATTTGTTAATGAGGAAAGATGGGTAGGAATTCTCAATCAATATGTTTCTGAGCAGTAGAAGGGATTCCCTTCGATTAACCGAGTTTGCTAGCCTATTCAGCCTACAGCTTAAAGCTTTGATAAGGTTTAATTCATATTTAAAAGGATGACAGGAGTGGTAGTTGAGAAACCTATTGGAGGCCATTGGTTTCCTATACCAACTTTTGGTTAACATATTATCTCCCATTCTGATGACACGCGAAGGGAATACTATTAGTGGTGGGTTCAACAGTGAACTGTAAGTGAGGATCAAACTGATTCAACAAAGACAAGGTGGTCTGTATCTTGTCTGGAGGTAAGGCTAGTATTTTAACATTTATATGTATATATATATATATATATATATATATATATATATATATATATATGTATATATTGTTATGGATCAGTTTATCGATCAAAAATAGAATAAAGAGTTTTTTTATTATTTTAATATACCGCGGGTATATAAGTTAAAATACAACCCTGTACTTATTTGTAATAGTTAAAATAAGAGAAAACATTGTTCCGTGACGGGACCCTGACGAGTTTTTCCGTGAAAGACTGAGTAAATAGTGAAAGGACAATGGAACCCGTATAATTATAGATTTAGGAATAAACTTGTAATTGTATTTTGCGGTGGGCATTTTTCGAAAGTAAATAAGAATTAGATTTAGATATGAGATAACAAGAATTTGGAAACTTATTTCTGTTGAAAAAGGCAAAATTGTTAATGGTTTCTGAAAAGTAATTTGAGTGAAAGTAGTTTATTTGGTTTAAATATCATGTTGGAAATTTTCTAAATCGAAAATAAGTGGGAAAGATGAATGCTTATGATTGGTTAAAAAGGAATGGTGGGAATGAGAGAGTGGAGAAGGTTGTCTGGGAGAGATTGAAAGAATTATTATGTTACCGGCAGACCAGAAGAGAAGACGTGTTTTTCGTGTAGTCAATCTGAGTACCAGTGTTTTTCGTTTGTTAGTGAAAAAGGTGGAAGATGAGAGCAGATCAAAATCGAGAAGATTATTACCTCTTTTGAGTCTGCATAGTCCACGAGATATAATTGAGAAAGAAAGGAGAATTTGTGAATAAAGAGTACCGGTCAAAAGAGGCTTGGGCTTGTGTTTTCGGAGGAGTAGTTTGCTGGTATGCGGTTTGGATCGATGCTGAGAACGGGAAAGATTTGATGGTAGCCGGACATAATCAATCAAGGAAGGAACTGTGGTTTGATCGAGAGGAGACATCATTGGTGTAAAAAATAAAGGTCAGTCAAATAATTTGAATGAAAGAAAATTTTAAGATATTCTAAAGATAAAATCAAATATAAGCATACGAACTAAGATTCCAAGTTTCAAAGAGTTATTTTTTTTTTGTGAATAAATTATATTTTTATATGGTCATTTTTTTTAGTAGATATATTTATTATAAAACAGATCAATAGCTAGTTTGTAATTAAAATTAAATGTAGAGTATAGGAGTTTGTTGGGAAAGATAATTGCCCACAAAAGTTATTTATTAATATTCATCGTATTGCTTATTGAAAATAAATAATAATTTGTGTGCATATTTATGTTGTTTTAATGTTAGTTCTGTTTCCTGTTCTATCCCGATTATGAGCAACTAGGAGATACTGAACCCACTAGAAGAGATATATAAAGCAAACTGATAAAAGTAAAATTAAAAAGGCACCCTGAGAATTTTTAATAGTAATTGATTTGTATGACTCTGCATAAATTAGTGAACTAATTAATTAAATAATTGGATTAATTAAATTAGTGTTAATTAATAATAAAACATAAAGCAGATCACAACAATATATATATATATATATATATATATATATATATATATATATATATATATATATATATATATATATATGTATATGTATACGCTTTATGTATAAAAAAAATTGTATATTTTTCATCTTTCTAACGACTTTTTAAAAATCCGAAAAGCATTTATTTAAATTGTATACCTCTTACCTGAGAATCGTCCTGGGAAAAAATAGCATCGAAGGCGAACATCTTGGGAGCCGCCACCCCCACCCGCCTGTCCTCGGGGGCGGCGGAGCCATTACAAATGGAAGGATCCGTAAGAGTAACTTGCTTTTTTCGCTTATCTATGCTGAAAAAGCCGTTGTAGCAGCCAGCGTCCACACCTGGACCCGGAGGCGTCGGGTTGGAGACCCTCAGCATCACTTTTACCTGCAATAAAATGACAAATGTTAGAGTTTAATTTTATTTCCGGGTCTGCAGGAAGGTAAAAGGGTCTGTGAAGGAATAAATTATCCGTTTTCGGGAAGTTTTGTCATAAGGAAAACGTATTTAGGTCAAATTTAACGTTGTAACAAAATATTTCCGTTTTTATAAAATCCAAATTTTTATGATTGCATGTCGATATTTTAATATTGAAACCTTTACGCTACTAAATATAGTTGGATTATCAACTGATCTTTGGAAAAAAGCATTGTTAACTATTTTCTGGTGGCATTTTAACCCATTAGCGCCGATAAAAGAAAATTCTTTTTATATGCAGTAATTTCATTTAAAACTACGTAAAAACAACTTATTTTTGTTAAATTTAAGCCGAAATAAAAAAAATCTTTTTTTTTGGAAGAAAAAGGTGGTCCCATACGGGACCACTAGGCGTTTGGCATGATCAAATATTGAAACAATTCATTAATTTGTCCCATTTGTATGAAATGGTTTAAAACATGATATGCAAAGCCCAACTTTGCATTTTTCACACATTGTACGCCCTTTTGAACTGCAAACTGGCATGGCGCACCTCTTTTTTTTGCCCTCAGGTACAGAGATAATCCAATGATCCTTGCAGTCAAACCTGACGCAGTCAGACACTCAAAAATCACTTCCTGCTGCTCTACCTATTTTTCCAGTTCTTTTAGCGGGGATTTATATGTCGTTAAGTAGGTCTAAAAATTGAATGAATCGTAAACATTTTCTGAGTTTTGTATAAAAATACTTTTACCTGACAAATACTTCTTCTAAACTCTAAGAGACTAATATCTTTCCAGGATTTCCTACATATCGTCCAAGCATTTTGAAGAGCTGAGTCTATGAGGTACGTAAATATTGGCCAGTACCATTTTTTGGAACATATGCCGGCTCGGTAACTGAAAAAATATAATTTCCCATATATCTTCATTTATATAAATATTGCTCTTTATTTCTAACCAAGATATATTACTGTCCATGAGATCAGTTCCTCCCATGCTGTTATTATACTGCGAAAGAAGATATGGCCTAGGTACTTTTATTGTCTTGCTATCCTTTTTGGAATATCTTTCCACATTTTTGACCGGCTGAACACCAAAACATGTGCTTGCAGCTGTTACAACTTTGTTGTCCCTCCAGCAAACATATTAAATACCAGTCTCCTTATTCAATGTTGAACAATATTCCCCTAGTGCCCTCTTTTCCATCGTCTTTTTGGAAACAAGCGGACAATTTCTAGGAATTCTATTATCTCTCACAGTACCTATAACCTCGTACCCATTAGCTTTTAGAGTACTTAACAAGTATGTACTGGTAAATAAATTATCAACGAAAAACTTGTATCTCAGAGATCCTTTGTCACCCAATTCTTCGATCATCTGTACCATAGGAGCTGCAGCTTTTCCAAAATATTTTTGATATTCTTCATTAGATCTAGGATTTTTTCCCTGATATATTTCAAAGTTTATCAAATATCCGCTAGGTGTATTCATACACCACACCTTATAGCCAAACCTTACAGGCTTTTCTCTGATAAACTGTTTGCATCCATGATGCCCAAAGTAGCGTATCATCGATTCATCATAAGCTATATTTTCTTCTGGAACAAAATGCTCTATGAACGATTTTTTAACATATCTGTAAGTGATCTTAGTTTGTACATTTTGTCATTTTTATCTATATTATTATTGTCTGCAAAATGAAGTTGACCCTTGCTTTTATTTCAATGGAAAAAATTATGTTTTGGTATGTGTAGATAATATTTTTGTTATTTCAATTTCTGAAGATGATGTCAAATTTTTAAAATCATCTTTAGAAAAAATTTTAGAAGTAAGTGATTTATCAAATGAAACAAAAATTGTCTTTTTAGGATTAGAAATTGACAGGAAAGATAAGAGATAAGATAATAATTTAGTTATTAACCAGAACAAATTAGTTACAAAAATTGGTAATTGTTTTAACATGGTAAATTGCAAGATTAGTAAAATTATAATGGAACCTAAATTGAATTTAGAAAAAGAAGCTGTAACTGATTTTAAAGTCCCTTATTAGCAGTTTAATACTGTTAAAAGGTCTAAACTTTGCTCTTACTCATCCATTTATTCCAACATTACACATAATTAGCTCAGTGGAGAAAATCTCTCAATATTTACCAACCCATGAAGAAGATACAGGACTATGTAAAATTAAATTGGAAAAGTCTAATAAAATTAAACAGAACATAAGCATAGAGTTACTAAAAACTGTAAGAACTTTAAAACATGATGATTCCATCATTATCCGACCAGCAGACAAGGGGAATGCCACAGATAAAATTTAATATCAGGGCTAAAAGACCTAATAACAAACAGCCTTATACAAAATTGACAAGGGGTCCAAAGAAGCCTTTGGAAAACAGGATATATATAGAATTGTATTCAAATTTAAAGATTATTTTAAGAGATTATTATTAATAACAATAATAAAAATTTTTAAAATATTGAAAGTTCATAAGGGGAATACATCACTTAGATCTTCTTGTAGTACTGTAAATTGTCCTTGTGTATCATTTACTTTTTGAAAATATCTAAGTAAAGTGAACTATATATGAAGTTATAAGTAAAGAAATTTAGGATAGTAATATTTGTCTTATATTATTTTTGACCCAGTTCATACACACGCTATAAATCTAAAATAAAATGTTACCTTAGGGCCCATTCCAACACGCATCATCATAATTAACTAATTCTCACTTGTCATCACAACGGTTCACATATCTTCGACTATAAACCTATTAAGATACCGCTAGAACACAATAAAATCGAGAACACCGACACCAGAGGAGATCCATCTACTTACTAATGCACCTGGCACACTGAGTCGGACATTTTTTGACAAAATTCCCAGCATTATGCATATATGAACATTTTAAACTGATTTACATTCAAAACACGTGAAAGCGGGACTCGTTTTGGGCCATTAAAATTGATTAAAGACTTCTAAGTCATCGGCATAGCTTCGACGCCGTCGTATATTTGGCATTTTTGGCCATCGTAAATAAGAAGAGACGAATTTCAATACAAAGGGGACCAGATGAGTTATGTAGGACTGTAAAACGAAATATATATATATATATTTATATATATATATATATTTATATATATATATATATATATATATATATATATATATATATATATATATATATATATATATATGTTTGTTTTGAGGTTTCCGCGGGAGCTATATGTGCTGTCACTATTTTTCCGGGATTGACTCCGCGTTGTAAGATGCTGGTTTTCTTGAAAACCATTGTTTTGGCGACGTTTCGGCAAGGTCTCACTTGCCATTCTCAAGCCTGGTGGATCTACTTCTCGTCGTTACTCGATTAGTACTGGTCGACTGGGCATTTCGGCGCTCGTTTAAATACTCTCTCGGCGGCGCGCGGGCTCTTGTGTGCACACAGGCAGGACCAATCACAAGAGCCCGCGCGCCGCCGAGAGAGTATTTAAACGAGCGCCGAAATGCCCAGTCGACCAGTACTAATCGAGTAACGACGAGAAGTAGATCCACCAGGCTTGAGAATGGCAAGTGAGACCTTGCCGAAACGTCGCCAAAACAATGGTTTTCAAGAAAACCAGCATCTTACAACGCGGAGTCAATCCCGGAAAAATAGTGACAGCATATATATATATATATATATATATATATATATATATATATATATATATCAATTTAACATAAAGCAAGAAATTACCGAGAAAGATAAATATGGTTGGAACAAGAGGTATCACAATATAAATACTTACATTGACGAACGCACAAATAAAGGTTTATCAATTTAGTTCGAAATTACCTACACACAGAAAGAACACACCTACAATTAAAACAAACTAAAGCATCACCAATATTACTTTGCTTAACGATGGACCTTCAACAAGATTTGATTCTTTTACTGAAAACACTACTTGTATTGACTTACAAGGCATTACAAACTATAACTTGCTAAGCTAGTATACTTTTTCCAATGTCAGTTTGCCAAGCGTCGGCTTTTGAGATTCTTTGATGCCAATGCCGACCATTGGCGTGGAAATTAAGAAAAGGGATCAGTTATCAAACGCATATTTCAAGAAAAATCATATAATTTTTATTAATTTTTACATAATTATATTCAGGAAAATTTCTCAATTTTTGGGCAGAAAATGTTTAAACAATTTTTTAAACAAATTCAAAATATCACCTTTTGTGCTCCAAAAAATATTTTTTAGGTTTTTGGGTGACTCTAAATAAGATCTATATCATTTTTCTCAAAAGTTAATAGTTTTGGAGATATAGGTGATTTAAAATCCGAAAAAGGCGATACCTAATATGCATTTTCGAGGCTTGAAAAATATGTAAATGAGTATTTTTGAGATTCAAGAGTATCTAAACTAAAGTCTCAACATTGATTTTGGTGAGAAATCGGAGCAATATTTACCGTAGCAGAAAAAGGTGATCTTTTGAATTTGAATTGTTTCCGGCAAAAATGTCCGGCACCCTTCAACCTTCGATTTGTTTAAACGGGGCATTTTTCAATAGGACTCTTCAAAGGACAGAATCAGTTTTTTTTCAAATAGGAGCGGGCTCACAACATCGAATAAATAACAAATTAATTCTTTCAAATTAAAGCTTGTTAATTTTAGTGATTTATAAGAATATTGGACTTATTATTTAGTTTTTACATAAACCATAATATTTTTTTACAATTATCTGTAAATAATGGCTCATTCTGTCAGAAAATTTTAAAAGATTGTCTATCCAGCAATTAAGATAGTCAACTGAAAATTAATTTTTAAACACGGCCTACTGTTAATGCACAAACAGGGTGAATCTTCAATATTTTGCTTCGAGTTAGAGATATGTGAAAAAGTTATTTGGAAAAGATGTTCCAAATATTATTATAACCCCACATAACAAAGTTTTATGTCAAAATTCGCACTTTTACTTTTTTCATTAATTAAAGAGCTTATTTCCAAAGTGTCTTAAATCCAAAATTTCGATTTTTTTAATTTTCTTTTTTTAAACTTTATAGATTTCTTCAAGTCTAGAATAAAGTTATATGTACCAAAACAACTTCTTATTTGCCATTTAAAAGTGCATATGAAAATTGTAAAATTGTATAATTTGTATGTTAAATTTGTATGAAAATCTGTAATTTCATGGATTTCATTATATGGATTTAAGACACTTTGGAAATAAGCTCTTCAATTGTAGTCAGGATTCTAAAACGGACAGTTGGCTGTCCCGAGATGCATCTTTAGATAGCCAATTGTAGATTTAGGATCGAGATTACAAATAATACTGAAAAACTAAAATTGCGAATTTTGTCATGAAATTTGGTATGTGCGGTTACAATAAGTGGAACAACTTTTCCAAATAAGTTTTTTCGATTTCTCTAACGCGAAGCAAAATATCGAAAATTTACCCTGTTTGTGGATTCGCAGTAAGCCGCGTTTAAAATTTAAATTTCAGATGACTATCTTAAAAAAAATGCGACACACTTTATAATAATGAATACTAGTGTTCAAGATGCATCGCGATAGCTGTAAAGAAATTAATTAGAAGGACTGAAAAGAATCGTCAGAGTCTTCTGAAGTCGAATCGTTACCAGGTTGGATAACTATTGGTGCTATTGCCGGTAAAACAGGATATTCGTTTTCTATTTTTACAACATGAGCTTCGCAATTTTTCCACACATCGCTATTAATGCCACTAATTATTTCTCGAATATTCTCAATGGCCATTGCGCTTAATGTTGGTGACTGATTATATTTTCGCAATCGTTTTTTTAAGGTACCCCAAACCATTTCAATTGGATTAAAAATGCAATAGTATGAGGGTAATCGCAAAAGAGTATGGCCGTGCCTGCTGCAAATGGTGTCAATAACGTATTCGTTTTTAAAATTCCGACTTTTGATAATTCTAATTAATTCTTTCTTTACTGGAATCTTTTTAGGAACAGTGATGTTTTTAAGTTGCATAAATTTTAAAATTTCGTCCTTCTTTGTGTTATTATTAGGTATTTTATTTAATATGCGGGAATGATACGAAGCATTATCCATAACAATCACTGAATTCGGCGGAATATTGGGCAAGAGTTGTTCAACAAACCACTTTTCAAATAAATCGGCTGTCATATCTTCGTGATAATCGGCAGAAGACTTTGTTATATTTTTGGCCGACAATAGCAATGCATTAGATACAATTAGAACAATTGCATTATCAGCCATCCCAATATTTTCTTTTTTCAAACACTCATACATATTTAAGACTATTCTTTGGGATTGTACGTGCAAATCTTTATTTTTTAATTCGGAGCTGTCATTAACATAATTGTCATTATTTATTGATAACACAGAAGTTGACGCATCTTAAAAAATGCCATCCTAGAAAAATATAATATTACTTACCTTATAATAAGCCTCCGCCTCTGCAAAAGGAAATATTTTAGGGTGTCACATAGCGAGACAAACAGGTGTTCATTACGATTTATAGCTTTGCGCTTCGCTGTTGCCATAATGCATGAGTTTAAAATTAGTGAATATAACTTTAATACCATATTAATATATCTGCAATTTTTCATGTTTCCAGGTAAGGTATAAAATCAATGAAATTTGGAAAAAAATAATACAATTCTTGAAACCGTTTTTGAGAACTTGGATTCTTAAAAGTTGTCTGATTTCTTAAAAGTCGATCATTATATCTATAAAAGTATTACCGCTAAATTCACCAACATGGCAACGTCGATATAGACGGAAGGTTCAAATTCTCTCCAGACTACAATGTTGCCGATATTCGAAAATTACTTAGAGTATAAGTAATATATACAAAGTTCATGGTTGCTTTAATTCATTAGTGAACAGTCCATGGAAATATTAGTACCTAGTTAATTAATTATATATATATATATATATATTTTTTGAGAATATGTTCATATTATTTTTTAAGAGTGTCGTTCGTTGACTAGCAATTGAATAATAACGAATAGAGAATAGAGCATATTTTTGAAATATAACCTTAGGAATTTTAGGAAATATGTCTGACAACCTTGATTTGAAAGGCGGTCTCTTTGATACCAGAATGAGGCATGTTTATGTTGGAAAATTATTAGTGGATGTACTATACACAGTTGTACGTAAGCGATCATTTTCCCATAGTTATATATTTCGAAGACAAATAAGAAATTCAACCTTACAATAGATGGAATACAGAAATAGAGGATTGGTCACTGTGTACACATTTTGTGAAGAATCAATTAAATTCTTATTTAGATCCATCTGCTAAGAGTACTGTGGTAAAACAGTCACTGTCAAGATGATATAAAGAAGACATTCATTGTTTTCTTTAGAAGACACAGAACATTCATTGAAAATGAAAATAGAAGCACAAAAATATCTTCTGAAATATAAGAAGTTAAGAGCTATTAGTAGAAAAATGGTAAAAGAAGCTAAAAAGGAATCACGAAAAATTTTGTCAACAATAAACAGTTCTACCTCAGCAGCAATGATGCATGCAAGAGTTTTGTTAATTTGGAAATTAACTAACAAAATTTTGGGACACCACACAATTTCTTTAATACATTGTTCTAAATACAATAACAAAAAAGCCGAAGCTTTTAAATAAAAGTAAACAATATCATTTCTAAAACAAGAATACAGAAAAATGCTACTCGTTTTTATTGCTAACAATAAGATTATGGAAAAAGATACTCCACCATTGAAGAGTAGGCTATCCGCTGATGCCTCATAATGTTTTTGTACTTACTGTACTTAAGCTTTTTGGTTTTTGAACGTTTAGTTCTAATGGTTTTTCTTTTACTATTTTATTGAGGTGGAATATTATCCGCAAAGGTGTAGATTTAACCGTTTAATATGCCATATTTAACGTTTTCGACTCGCATATATTCTGGAAATTTAGAACATGAATTTGAGACTGCTAATTTTTTCTTCCTGGTGGAATTGTAGCGGTATGTCCCAGCATGAACTTCTTTTCTTGGGCATATTCTCCTACTGTGTCGTTAGATCTTGCTTTCCGACTTTGTCGATAAAATCAAATATAATAATTGTGATTTCATTTTCATTATAGTGTGAGCAACAAAAAGTGTAGTGCTAATCATGTTTGTCCCAGAACTAATATTAGTTTAATAGATTAGTTTAATAATTAGTTTAAGAGCGGCATATTATTTAATATGTTCGACACGTCATGTCAATAGTTTAATCGATATAAATATTACTTCATTCTTATTTTGTAAAAAATCCAGATTGTAATAAATTGGGATGTCAAAATTTTTTTATTTATATAGATTTTAGTTGTTTAGATCTGAAAAGCATTTCATTGAAACACAATATAAAATCCGGTATTATTTGTATTTATTTATATACTAAATGAATTATATGGTTTAATTTACCGAGCAATTACAAAAATTACACGGCATGATTAAATTATTAATATATCTAATAAATAAAATAAATAGTTCAGAACGTTAGGGCATACAGGTTGCTGTACAGTTTTTGCGTGAATTATAAATATTACATACAAACAACACAGTTTATTAGGGTTACAGCCATAAAGTTTGGCCGGGATGTTAGAGAAACACTCTTTTGACTTTTGGTCTAGCTTTCGGAATTATTTATTCCTTCTTCAAGACACTGTAATTAGAAGAATGTGTAAATATTTACAATATATCACAAATTGTCAGTGCAACTTACTAGTCGTTGAGATTATTTATATAAAGCTATGACACTCAACATTAATAACACACATATAAAATATAACATATAAATTAATGAACAAAATACATTTTAAAATTTAGTTAATGATGGTAAAACTTCGTTTGTGACATATTTTAATGATGTGTTTTAACTGATCCATAGAAAACAGATAGAAAAAACAAAAATAGTATGATTAAAATGTAATTAAGTGTTCTTCATGTTTTATTAATGGAAGTAGTATATTAAACCTGTCTTGATGGTATTCAACATGTTTTGCATGCAGGTGTATTATGGTGTGTATGTGTAAAAGTTAATCATCTTTATTTATTTTTTATGTTTTGTCAGTAAACAACAATAAATGTTTGCAGTTTATCTATGTTAGACTTTTTATTTATACAAGACATATTGGATTTTATGAAACAAATTTCCAAGAAAACACGTTTTGAATGGTTTTTTTTCTTTGCCAAAATACAGGAATCCTCGAATTTAAATTCATGTTTTAACGTTAATGCATGTTCTATCAGCGCACATCCATTTATTTTTTAGTTTTTATGTCACTGCGATGTGAGATCACTCTACTGTGGCAGGACCCCCGGTCTACCTGGCCTTTCGGCTATACGACCGTTAGCGCCTCCACTGCCCCCTACACCAGGGTCCGACACCAAAATGAAGGTGCCACGTCACGTACACAAGGCACGTTTCGTGGGGCTTCACCTTCCCCGTAGTACCTGTGTTGCGATTACCTCACCTACCCGTTATCCCCTCCCACAGGCGGATAGGTGATACAGGCAGAGGAATTTCCACCTCGCACGTAGACAGGTCGCCGCCGAAGATCTCTCCTCTACCACTCTTAAATCTCCTGGCGGGTACGTGCCGGGACACCAACAGCACGATTGACATAAGGCCAAGAGAGGTATGTACGGGCCCAGCTCGTTCAACCTCGCCTGGTTTTTTTGAAATGAGAGTCGAGTGGTCCCCGAGAGTCTCGTCTCGGATACTAGGAATGTAGGACCGCTGACCGTGGCACCTAAGCGTCCGTGTGCGTTTCTACAACCCGACACCTCAAGCGACGGCTCTCCACCCATAAGTCGCCTCTTACGACAGGCAGGGCCTTCTCGCCTCGGCCGTATTCTTATCTCCGCGAGCCGAACGGAGACCGACTTCTACAGTTGACTCTACAAGGAAAGACTAAATGCAAGAGCTGGCCAATCTCAGAAAATGGACTGGTCTAACGTCAACCGATTTTTTTCGAGCTGGTGTGAATAGAGTAAGATGGGTCAATGTTGTCACCAGCATAAGAACAAGAATAAATTTAAAGTAATAATTGGTGTATTGTTATTTTCCTAAAATTAAAACAAAAACATCCAAACGAATAAAAATAATTGTTCAAAACATTTTCGGTCTGTCAGGCCATCATAATTGAGCACTTGAGTATAATACTTAATTAATATTGCTTCACACAATAGTAGAATCGTTAAATTTACATGTCAAAGATTGAAAAAATTTATTTAACTAAAGCAATATCTAGCATATTAATTCTATTTCAGAAATATGTAAAGAGATATATATGCCTGCTTTACCGATTACGAAAAAGCATTCGATCAAAATATACAAATAATAAATAAATATACAAATAGTAAGGCTGTGAGTTGAATGAAGAGTGGGGCTTACCATAGGAAATCGAAGATGCAAAAGGTATATCGCTGAGAATTCCACTAAGAATGTGGTAATTGCTATTTATTTAGCCTTCTGCTATTTGGAATAGAAGTATGGACTCTTAAAGAAAAAGTGAGTTAAAGGGATGTGAGCGTATTGCCGAATGTTGAGGGTATCGTATATAGACAAAGTGACAAATGAGACGATTAAACCACTTGATGAGAAATCCTAAATATGAATTACTACATGTAATTATCTAGGTTAAAAAAGAATAAAAACGTGATGATGGATGCCGAAGAACATTCTGGCTGAATAACCTCCACCAGTATTGTAAAGTCAATACCATGAAACTACTTAGGTCCACTGCGTACAAAGTAACGATCATAGTCTCCACTATTCTTGGAGAACAAAACACTTATATATATATATATATTATATATATATATATATATATATATATAAGCGGGGATCCTACAGCTTCTGCCGCTTCCCGCATTTCGATCGCCATCTTTTTCTATCTCTCTAGGTGTCTTCATCAATGGCTCTGTCTTTCATGGTTTCCATAACACCTTGTATCCAAGACTTGGCTGGTCTTCCTCGTTTCCTTCTATTATTTGGATTGTATTCCATAGCTCTTTTTGGCCATCTGTTGTCGTCCATCCTCTGTACGTGTCCATACCATATTAACTGTCTAGTTTCTATTCTTTCAGAGTTGTATGTACTCTATCTGTTTTTCTTCTAATTTCAGAATTAGGTATACGTTTTACTCTTGATATACGGCAAGCTCTTCTCAGGTAGTCCATTTCAACCGTGTCAACTTTTTTCTTTCCTTTTACTGTCTTTTGCTAACATTCCGCTTCATATGTAAGAATGGGCTCTACAATTACTTTGTAGATAGTCATTTTAGTTCTCATAGTAGCTTTGTTGGACCAAAGTATCGAATTCAGAATTTGAACACTCTTCCTGCCTTGTTGCACTCTATACTCTATATCTCGTTCCGTTGTTCATTTACTGCAGATAATACTTCCCAAATATTTGTATTCGTAGCACCTTTTCATTTGTCGAATTTCCAAATCCGGGTCTTTGTCTTCACTGCCTATTCGCATATATTCTGTTTTAGACATATTCATACTCATCCCCCATTTTTCGTATTTATCTTTGAGCTTTCTAAGCATATAATCTGCATCTTCTTCACAGCTTGCAGTTAGTACTTGATCATCTGCAAAGAACAGCGTTGTCAGATAATGGTTGTTAAGCTTCAACCCCATTCCCGCACATTTTGGTCTCCACTGGTGCAGTGCTTCTTGGATATATATTTTGAATAGGGTGGGGTAAAGACAACATCCTTGTCTCAAGCCTTTCGTTACTGTAAATACCCTTGAGAAAGTATTTCCTGTTTTTACAGTGCTTTGAGGACATTTATAGATGTTCAGTATTGCTTTTAGATATATGTTTTACTAAGGTCCGTTTTCGTCAAGACACTAAATAAGAGTTTTAAAGGAACTGTATCATAAGCCTTCTCCAGATCTATAAATACCAGATGCGTAGGGAGGTTTCGAGCTGTTCGTTTTTCAATTACTTTTTGAAGGGTAAATGTGTTGTCCACGCACGGTCTTCCTGCTCTGAAGCCGCTTTGTTCTTCAATTTCTTTATACTCCTCTTCTATTCTTCTTTTCAATATACGACCATATAACCTTCCCAGCGAGCTAGTTACGCTAATGCCTCTATAATTTCCGCATTCTTTTCTGTCTCCCTTTTTATAAATGGGGCTAATGTGGGCCAAATTCCAATCGTCTGGAATCGTTTGGCCTTCAATTAAGCATTTATTAAAAATATTCACTAAGCTTTCCAAAAGAGCATCCAGTCCATATTTCACCAACTCGATGGGAATGTCTCCAGGACCGGGTGTTTTTCCATTTTTCATTTGTTTCAATTCTTTTTTCAGTTCTTCTTTGTTTATCTTATGCACCTCTGAGTTTTCTGTCATTGAGATATGGTCAGGTCTTTCCATAAATTCGTGCCTACTTTCTGTTAATTGCGTTTCGTAATATTTTTCCCACTTTTTATTTTGAATCAGGTTTATATTTCCTTCATCTTTTCTTTCGAAACACTTAAGAAGAAAATTAAAACAATTATATCAAGTATATAATCCACCCAACATTGGTCCTACCATTTTGTCCAAAACAAACCAGACCTCTGTATAAAAGCGACGATAAAATTATACGTTTAATATATTTGCCAGTTACGATTATAATGCAAATTTTAGTTTTGTAAAATAAAATTAATAAATTATGTAATTCATTCACCGTAAATGTTATGCTGGATTGTGCATTTTTGAATAGGAACATTGTTTGGAGCTATTTGCTCTTGCTGCAGCTGAATTTTATGTTCTTGCCAATTTTCCATTTGTAAACTTAAACATAAATAATAAAATGAAATGCAGTCAGTCGGTTTATATGAGTTTACATGTATTAACATGAATGTATTTATTATAATTTTGGTTAAAATGATAATTGGATCAAAAATATGCTATTTGCTATTTTTTAACTTCTACAAGCTGAAAACGTGGTTATGAGAACGAATATAAGGTAGAAAGATGATAATTAAAAACAGAAGAAAATATTGGTTAGTGTATTAGAAAAATTAGAAGTATTAAAAAATAAAAATTCAAACAAGTTTTGACAAAAATATGTAAACGAAAGAATAATTTAAACTGATTTATAAAAACTCTTCTTTCTTCTTCCTTCACTCTATCTAAAGTCCTTCTTACATTTTCCTGGCTTGTTTATTTAACCTTTTAAGTCGCAAGTTTATTATGATGAACTTTGTTTAAAGTTTTTTCAGAATAATACTTTGAAATACTATAGTTAGTACATCAGTTACTAGATTTTAAATATATTTTTGTTTTTATATAAAAAAATTCTGATCAACCGTTGTACCACAGGCTGATCAAGGAATCATTTCCATGCTAGTTTCTTTGGTACATAACTCTGAGATAGCGCGT